>NW_021145348.1:39223-50913 GCF_002837175.3 Physeter macrocephalus
GTGAGCCATGGCCGCTGGGCCTGCGCGTCCGGAGCCTGTGCTCCGCAACGGGAGAGGCGACAACAGGGGGAGGCGCGCATACCATAAAAAAAAAAAAAAAAAAAAGAAAGAAAAAAAGAAAGAATCAGGGAGAACAACGTCAAGAACAGGAGCTGGTCCCTTTTAAGCCCAGGAAGCAGTGCTTTTTGGGTGCTGAGGTATAGGCTAGGATTTTAGGATTTGCAGTCCTCTTACCTAATGGAGATGCGGATTCTAGCAAGGCTGTATTGTAGGATACCAAACAGTGGTCAAGGGTCAAGTGTCATTCAGTAGTACTGGAGTCACATCGCTCTGTCTGTGCCAGGACTCAGACATCCTGGTGCTTGGCCCTCAGTCTACTCAGAAACGGAGTAGGGACTTCCTATAAGGCAGCTGGCCAACGTCACAGGCAGGGAGACTGTTTGAGATTGAAGGAGACTAAAGAGACAGGAAAGACAAATGAAATGCCTGATCATTGATTGGATTCTGGATTTGGGGTGGGGGTGGGGTAGAGCGGGGGCATGGGGAGCTATAAAGAATATTTGGGGCTTCCCTGGTGGCGCAGCGGTTGCGCGTCCGCCTGCCGATGCAACATTAAGGGATAAACATGTCATGCTTCAAATAGTTCCACACACACACGCACACAGATCATGGGTGTGTATGGAGAGAGGGTACAAAGATGGATGGAAAAATGTTAAGGATTGGTGAATCTAGGTGAAAGGGTATATGAGTGTTCATTGTATTATTCTGTCAACTTCTCTGTAGGTTTGGAATTTTCCAACATACAATGTCGGGAAAAAGGAACCTAGTGGGGAATTTCTCAGGAAACGGCTGGGGTTTTCGGGCACTCTAGGGGTGCTGGTCTGATTGAGCTGCAGAGCCTCCTCTGTCTGTCCTCGACACGCAGCCGGGCCCTGGTTCACCTTTTCTGAAGTTATCTTGCTGTTAGGTCCGTCTTGTCACCAGCCTTGTCACCGCGGGCCTGCCCCCGGGAGCTGCAGAGCCCCTGGCCCTCCCAGAATGATCAAGAAGCAGGTAAATGCCATCCCCCATCATCTGTCCTGAGCTTCATTTATTTTTTTTTTATTGTATTTTATTTTCAGTTTTTCTTTTTCATGTCCTGACCTTCGTGATGTCAGCATGACTCCACTTTTCTGTTCTCTTAACAGAAGCCAGTTTAGTGGAGGCTAACAGATATCTGGCAGTTGTTCATACCACTTTGAGTCCGCCCGGGCTGCTATAACAAAGTACTGTAGATTGACTGGTTGAAACAACAGACATTTATTTCTCCCAGTTCTGGAGGCTGAGAGTCCAAGATCAAGGTACTGGCAGATTCGGTTCCTGGTGAGAACCCACTTCCCAGCCAGCTGACAGCTGCCTTTTTGCTGTGTCCTCACACAGCACAGAGGACACTCTGGTGTCTTCCTCTTCTTATGAGGGCCCTAACCTCATCATGGGGGCCCCCACTGTCATGACCTCATTAAACCTAATGGCCTCCCCTAGGTCCCACCTCCAAGTACCATCACATTGGGGGTTCAGCATATGAATTCTGGGGGATACAAGCAGTCTGTATCAGATCTAGTGATTTTCTGGGGGGGGTGGGAAACAGAAATAACCCAAATGTCCATTAATTAGGACATTTGATTAGTAAGCAAATTGGTAGAAATAAGTAAGGAAGAAAGCTGAACACAAAACAGGAATAATGTCTTCACAATCATCACAAAGATGTACATCAACCACACAAGAGGACGCAGAGGGCTGTAAGCAGAGTTCAGCATTTAGAGCTGCAAGAGGGTATGTTCTGTAAAGTCCTTTAAGCTCATAATTTTTTTTCATACGAGAAAGAAGTTGGGGCTTTCCTAATAGCTAAATTTCGTTCATTCTTTCAGAGATAGAGTCTTGTTTGCACATAGAAAATGTAGCTGTCAGAATTTTTCTACTTAGTGGGAAGACGTAAACTCCTAAAGAACATACCTTAAGAAGAAAGCTGTCTGCCTTCAGGGAGTTAGAGATAAAACATTGAGCGTGTTCACTTTTAGACAGTTTCTTTTTTGTAGTCTTTTCCTTCCCAGGCCATCGGCCCAAACCACAGCATGGGAGGGGTGAGACCAACTTAGACCCTTGGTGGACGTTCTTTTTGAGAAATGCCAAGTCCCTGGTAGCCAGAGCATTTCTGGAACAACCTGAGTCTGAGTGCACTCGGTTTGCCCCTGTTAAGGACAGATAAATGGAAGAGGGGTCCAGAAACCTCCTCCTATCAGGCCCTGATGCACAGACAGAGCTGTTGGCTGCCATTCTGATTGCCTGCTGCCTGATCAGAACCAAAAAAGGAAGCCTGGGATGCTAATAGCAATCATTCCTTCTCTCTTGCCAGGGAGGTGGGCGCATGGGTCACTTTCTCCTGGCCAAGGTGGCTAAAGAATAGCTAATGAGGGGCTTCCCTGGTGGCGCAGCGGTTGAGAGTCCGCCTGCCGATGCAGGGGACACGGGTTCGTGCCCCGGTCCGGGAAGATCCCACATGCCGCGGAGCGGCTGGGCCCGTGAGCCATGGCCGCTGAGCCTGCGCCTCCGGAGCCTGTGCTCCGCAACGGGAGAGGCCGCAACAGTGAGAGGCCCGCGCACCGCAAAAAAAAAAAAAAAAGATAGCTAATGAGATTAAATAGCCTGAAGAACTTGCTTATCTAATATTTTTGCCTCTGCGTAACCTTAGGACTTGGGGAAGTCACTTAACCTTGTAGATTTCCCATCTACAAAATGAAGGGGTTGAACTAAAATGATGTCTGACACCTCTGTAACAATCTGGGATTGTCTGCTTTCTAGTCGTCAGCTCTTGTTTCAGGGCCTGGGTAGAGTGTGTGTGTGCGTGCACACGTGCACGCACACGCTCGTGTTTTTTTTGTTTTTTTTCTTTGTGTGTTTGTTTTGGCTGCGTTGGGTCTTCATTGCTGCGCACAGGCTTTCTCTAGTTCTGGCGAGCAGGGGCTACTCTTCGTTTCGGTGCGCGGGCTTATCATTGCGGTGGCTTCTCTTGTTGCGGAGCACGGGCTCCAGGCTTGTGGGCTTCAGTAGTTGTGGCACGCGGGCTCAGTAGTTGTGGCAGTTGTGGCACATGGGCTTAGTTGCTCCGCGGCATGTAGGATCTTCCCGGACCAGGGATAGAACCTGTGTCCCCTGCACTGGCAGGCGGATTCTTAACCACTGGGCCGCCAGGGAAGTTCGTGCTCATGTTTAACATTTTCAAGTTAGAAATCCTTGCAGACATTGCTAACCCTCTGGACAGTCTGGTTGAGGCACCCCTGGGCTTGGTCTCAGCAAGGGCCTAATTCTGTGACCGTGGTATTAATACTCTTTCTCCCGGCCGGATTCTTCCTTGCCGAAGGCTCAGAGTCTGAGATCAATCTGAAGACAAGAAAATACCTCTGGCCCAGTGGCCTTCTATGAAGATCTGTAAACCTACTCCAGGGTCAGACCATTCTTTGTCTTTATTCCTCATGATCTAAAACTGGTTTCCCTTCCTCGGGTGGAGGCCTCCTCAAGAGATCTTAAATGCTGGCCCCCTGCATTCTGTTATTGCCCTTGGAGTTAGTCATGGTCAAAATTCTTCAGCCTGGCTTTCCCCAGCACAATGATTTCACTTCTTCTGACCCTCTCAGATCTGATTTGGTCAGTCCCTTAGTTTTCTTCCCCGCCCTTGACCTTCTCTGTTAATCCCCAAAGGTGGAGACTAGAATTCAGCCTAATACTCACTGATTGAGGGTCTGGTAGATGCCTGATTGCTGCTTCAGGGTATTTTTTTTTAATGAAGCTTTTGATGTCCTCTAAATCCGATTTATAGGAACAGTGCCAAAAACTGTTAATCTGATAGGATTGAATCTGGCAGGCTGATGTCTGAGCCAGACGGAGTGTGTTTGGGGCTTGTGAACGTGCCCTGATTGGGATCTGAGGTCGGAGTCTGGGATGGTCCCTTTGGCCTGGACGTTTGGACCACCCTACAGGCTGGCTCCTCATGCCCTGGGGCAGTGTTCAGCTCCTGAACCTCTCTCTTTCTCCCTCTCCCCACAGCCCTGCCCCTCGAGTCAGTGGCTTAGCAGGTACTCTCCTTTGCTCTTTGCTAGAAAAGCTCCTGCCCATAACATCAAGTGGAGCGCTTACATCAGGGCCTGGACCACCACCGCCATCTCCCAGAGTACGCTGGCCACGATCGGCCTCCTGGTCTGTGGTTGATGGTGCCCAAATGTATATGCCCAGCCCAGCACCGTCCCAGCTGCCCCCCGGACACCCCCGCTCTGTTGTCTAATGAGCACCGCGGACAGTCGTGTCTGACAAGGGTGCCTCATTTCTGTCCCCCTGGCATGCCCTGCACCTCCTCCCCAAGCCCAGTGATCTTCACCCCATTGAGAGTCTAGCACCACTCCCCCAGCTGCTCAGACCCAGAGCCCACGTGTCTTCCTGGTTTTTTCTTTTCCCTCTCCTGCCCACCCGCAGTCACTCCATCAGCCAGTCCTGTCACCTGTGTCTCCAGAAGGCCTCCTGCCTGCTGCCACGTCTGCCCATCTTTCTGGCCGCTGCTCCAGTCCGGGGCTCATCCGGCTGTTCAGTAACCTCCCAAGCAGTCTCCCTGCCTCGGGTGTGTACCCCACCCAAGCCCCACCCCGCAACCAGCGTGCTGTGTGTAACATAGAAACCTCATCTCCTGTTCTCCTGCTTGCAGCCCCCAGTGGCTTCCATCGCTCACAGAATAAACTCCGGGCTCTTACCAGGGCCCCTGAGGCCCAGCAGGACCCTGCCCCTCTGCCTCTTCTCCCAGCTGCCCTGCCCCCTCCGCTCAGTGCTCTCTCTCTCTCTCTCTCTCTCTCTCTCACACACACACACACACACACACACACACACACACACACACACACACACACACACACGCGCGCGGCAGGCCTGGCGCTGCCCCTCCCTTGCCTGGCCGACTCTCCCCAGCCTAGATCTTCACAGATTGCTTCTCCTCCCCTTTCAAGTCTCTGTGTCCTTGGCCACCTTGGCGGATATAAATTCCCCCCGGTACATCGTCCCATCCGGCTGGCTTCCTTCTCAGCACTCAGTACGGGCTGAGATCATCTTTTATTTTAGCCTGCATTGTCTGCCCCAGTGGAATGTCAGCCCATGAGAGCAGGGTCCTTGCGTGCCACGTTCATGGCCACGTCCCCAGCTCCTACAACAGGCCCGGCGGACAAGCGGCACCCAGAAAGAACTTGCTGAATGAAAAAGCTGCAATGACAACAAAAAGGAAAGAAAACTCTGTCGGTTCCTGCCGAAAGGCAGGTGCTGCCTCCTCGTAGGGCTGCCCTGGGCAGCTGGAGTCTTATTTCTCTTCACGCCCAGGCCTCTAGCCCCGGCCTGCGTGTCGCCTGCCTGCAGTGCATCCCTAGAGCGGTGTATTATGCCCCAGAGAGGCAGCCGGCTCCGAAAGGTAGTCATCGCCCCAATGTGAGACGTCTTCAAACAGACTGGATAACGGGCAATTCATCAAAGGTTTTATCAGCTGGAGTTTTGTACCGGGTAGAAGCCATGTTAGATCAGTGGCTTTCTAACATTTTTTAATGCCCCAGATACCTTTTTCCCTCTTTAACCTTATACGGGAGGAAGCCCAGTGCACAGAGGAAAAGCGGAGCTGCTCTGGGGGAGGGTCTCCGCCCCTCTGCCCCTCCCCCTCCTCCTCGCAGGGGTCCCCGCAGCCCCTCCACTCGGCTCCCGGGCTCTGCTGACCGCGGGTAGAATAATAACATGAGCTCAAGACCGTCCAGGTCAGATCCTGTGATCTCAGAGGACCCCATCCAGACAGAGGAAGGAGGAGAGGGGCTCAGGGGTGAACAGCCAAGGACAGATCCTGTGCCCGAGGCTGTGGTCCCAAGGATGACCCTACGTTCCAGCCCGCCCCCGCACCCCATGGCACGCGTGGTGGGTGGGAGAGGACGGCACTTGCCAGTAAGCCCTTAGAGACTGACCTCCCTGAGTCTGGAAGCAGGAGAGCTTCGAAAGCCAGGGGTTGTTTGCATTGAACGTGGCCACCGTCATTATGGGGCTTTGGCAGAAGAGCGTCATGAAGTCGGCGTTTTAAGCTGTCCTCAGAGCAGATGGTTGTAGGAGAGTGGAGTCGAGGACACCGTGCCTATGAAGGCACTGAGTGATTGAGACAGGAGTGGGGAGAATGAGGAGGCGGACCCCAGACGGCTCTCAAAGGCAGGGAGAGTCTAGAAGTCAGCACAGAAAGGAAACAGCAGGAAATTCCCTGGCGGTCCAGTGGTTAGGACTCCACACTTCCACTGCAGGGAGCTGGGGTTCAATCCTTGGTCAGGGACCTAAGATCCCGCATGCCGTGTGGCATGGACAAAAGAAAGAAAAAAAAAAATCAACATTCCCAAGCCGTGATAAAGTGTCAAGATGCTGTGACCGCAGGGATAAAATGGACACGTTGAGGGGGCCAGTTTGGGACAAGAAGACTTCAGTTTCTTGTCACGGGGCACGTGCCTTGTCCGGCTGCACGTGTGGATTTAGAGAGCTGGCCTGAGCGGCCTCAGCCTGGAGCGAGGGTGGCTGAGTTGTTTTGATGGTGCGGGCGGAGAGAGCGGCCTGGTCCTGACCTCTGCTGGCCCGTCCTCCCCACCCAGAGCCGGCGCCCCGGGGACTGGCGCCGGCTCCGCTCTCTCTGCTCGCCCCACAGCCCACGTTCCCCTCTGAATGCGGAGGATGAACAGCCTGACTGCCTGATGGAATCCTTCTGGAAGGAGTGCCAGCCATGTCCCGCCCGCTCCCGCCTGAGTGGGAGCCTGGAAGCAGCCCTTGCGCCAGGAAACCCTCTCCGGAGAAGGAGGGGTCAGTTGGCCCGACCCAGGCTGCGGGGCGGCGCATGGGGGATGCTGCGGCCCCCGGAGAGCTTCCTGTTATCTCTGTCGTTGCCTCCTACGGGGGGAGGGAGGGACAGGCCGGCCTCCCCCTCTGCCTGCCTGGTGGAGCCATGGTCCTCCCTGTCTAAAACCAGTCCGGACTAACTGGGGGGCAGGGGCGTTGGTGCAGCCACAGCAGAAGGCAGCTCAGGTGGCTGGTCACAGGGTCCAACAGACCCTATTTGCAGGACTCCACAGCAGACCCATCTCCTTAGGCTGACAGACAGACAGACAGACAGACAGACAGCTGTCTCTCTGCCTCTATCTCCCCCCATCTCTGCTCTACTTCAGCCTGTGTATGGGGCCTGGATCAGCCAGGGCAGCCATAAATGGTGATGTGCTGCCTGTTAGCTATGCACGTGGCCCCTGGGGGCTCTGAGAAGCCTCCTTCCAAGCCCCTGTGCACCCTACAGCACCCTCCCATCCCCTCCGCCACCCATCCCCTCTTGGCCTCTGGGGGACTCCGGTCTTGGGCTCCTGGCCTCCCTCCACCTGCCTCCATTGGTGGAAAAGCTGAATTAGAAAAGCAGCCCCGAACGTGTGAAGTTAGAACTAGTCTCTAACCTGCTGAGACGCTGGTCACTGAGCTGACCAGGGCGGGGTCTCAGTCCCGTGCCTGCTCTGGGGGCCAGCCGGGATGACACCAGCTGTCTGTCACCAATTCACAGTTTTCATTAAATTGATTTACTTTCATTTGCACTTGGGGTATTCGTCTGCTAGGGCTGCCATAACGAAGTACCACAGACTGGGTGGCTTAAACAACAGAAGTGTATTTTCTCCAGAACTGTGAGGTCAAGGTGTCGGGGGTCTGGTCTCTCCTGAGGCCTCTCTCCTTGGTTGCACACGCTGCCTTCTTGCTGGGTCCTCACGTGGTTTTTCCTCTGTGTGCAAGCTTCCCTGCTGTCTCTCCGTGTGTCCACGTTTCCTCTTATAAGGACGCCAGTCAGATTGGATTAGGACCCACCCTAATAACCTGACTGAACTTACCTCTTTTTAGACCCTCTCTCCAGATACAGTCATAGTCTGGGGTACTGAGGGTTCGGACCTCAACATATGAATTTGTGGAAGAACACAGTGCAGCCCTTAAGGCATGGGTACCATGCAACATTCTCAGGACCAAGGGCATGGACCAGAAATGAACAATGGTGACGGCCTCTTGTGAGATCTGCAATCAGTGCTCTGAGCAGCTACTGGGTGCATCCTGCCTCCAGGCCTGGTCCTGGCCGAGCTGTGGGGCACGGCTGCCCCACCGGCCACAGGAGACCAAGCCCCAGAGCGGGACTCAGACCCTGAGAGCCCTGAGGGGTCGCCTTGGGCCTTCGAGACTCATTCGGCAAAGACAGAGCTGAGGGCCCAATTCGTTTAGCCTCTCGGTTCAGGCCCTTACCTCTCTCAGCTGCGCTTTGAACACCCCACTCACCTGTGCTTTGAACCTTCCTGCCTCCTGTCTTGCCAGTGCATCCCCACATAGTGCTCCCAAATGCAGCTCTCATCCTGTTTCTCCCCACTTTGAAGCTTCCGGTGGCCCCTCAGTGCCTTGTCCTATGTAAGTTCTCTAGTCCGGGCCCTGCACTCCTGGCCTCCCACCCCCTCCCTGCAGTCACACCAAGCTCCAAGGAGTCACTGGGAAAGCCGGGATGTTCCAGGCCTGGCCAGCTCTTCTCAGACCCAGCTCAGGATTCTCGTCCCTTCCAAGGCCTCCCCTGCGCCCCTCAGGCTCAGCTGAGCTCCCCTCCTTAGGGCCCCCCACCATCGTGTTGCTTGAATGCATGAGGTATGTACCTGCCAAAGCAGAACTTAAAGACGAGCAGGTACGCAGGTAAAATCCTTTATCTTTTGGCCGCACTATGCAGCTTGCGGGATCTTAGTTCCCCAACCAGGGATGGAACCTGGGCCCCAGCAGTGACAGCGCCAAGTCCTAACCACTGGACCGCCAGGGAAGTCCCAGTAAAGTCCTTACCGACTGCTCTTCCAGACAAAGGCTTCGACAGAGCAGTTCCAGCATTTTGCACACGGTCTCCCTTTATTCTTTTCCTTTGCTGTCGTGCACACAGCTCACCGTCTTGAAGCAAAGAGCACTGGACTGAGGCTAAAGAGTCCCAACCTCCAGAAGGGTTTCCATCCTTGTCTCAGTCGCTCTTACACATTTTTTATAAAATAAGGGCAAAGTGTAATAAAGAGTGATTTTTTAACTTTTTTTTTTTTAAATAATGGAAGGCTTTCCATTATTTTTATTTATTTTTTTTTTTTTTTGCGGTACGCAGGCCTCTCACTGCCGTGGCCTCTCCCGTTGCGGAGCACAGGCTCCGGACGCGCAGGCTCAGCGGCCATGGCTCACGGGCCCAGCCGCTCCGCGGCATGTGGGATCCTCCCGGACCGGGGCACGAACCCGTGTCCCCTGCATCGGCAGGCGGACTCTCAACCACTGCGCCACCAGGGAAGCCCGGCTTTCCATTATTATGATGTTGTCTAGAAGACCAGTTAGTAACCCAGATAAATGTGAGGCCTTGGGCACCACCCTGGAGCAGCCCCCCCTACCCAACCCCACTGCTGTGCAGCTGGTATTTGACAGAGGCAAGAGCCTCCTGGCAGAACATGAGATGTTCTGGGCTTGCGGAGTGGGATGTGGGTGGACAGTGGCCGTGGTCAGGACTCTGGCTGTCAGTGACAGAAACTGGGTTCAGGTGGGCTTTCGCAGAACCAGGATTTGAGTCGCTCACATACAGGGGAGGCAGGGGTGGAACAGCCAGGGACTCCCCACCCCGGTGACCCTGGGCAGCTCCCGAGCTCCCAGTTCTGGGACCAGAGGTCCCTTGTGCCCAAGCAGAAGTTGGGCCCTGGGTCACATCCGCCTGCCCTGCCCATCGTGGTGTGTGTGTTGGGGGGTGGGGTCTGACTGCCCGACTGGCAGTTCCCACCAGCACCACAGGCTTCAAAGGGCCTCTTCTGAAAGAAGGGGGTTTCTGTGCAGACAGAAAACAGTAAATGGCCGATTCAGCAATGTTTCCCAAACTTCATTAAGTCTCAAATAAGAAATCTGTTTGAATTGCATCCCTGTCTATAAAGTCACAGAAGTTTTATAAAACGGTATCTACATCAACCACCACACACACACCACTGTTTATCTTTAATTTCATATTGGGATACAGGGTCGCCCCCAAAGTCTTAGTGTAGTTTTAAGTCTTAATAACTGAAGAAGTGTAAATGCTACAAACCTACAGAATACATCAGTTGAGTATTTACTTATTTAAATTCCTTTTATACTTAGTTTCCTGACATTTGAATGTTGTCGTTTTCATTTTAAGTCTTTGTGAGTGCTGTAATCTGGACGGACGAGCAGGTAGAGGAGTCCTCTCCTGTGGGCACCTCAGATACCTGGTCCACCTCCTTGAGGTCATGTCCAGACTCACGTGTGCCTCCAATCCTCATAAGATCACAAGGCTGGGCTCACAAAGGCAATCCCTTTAGTCACTGACCATCCGTTCATGAATGGTTTTCCAAAGTCTGAAAATCAGCTAGAGCCACTAGACAGGGCTATCATAAGAATCTGGATAAGAAACGTCAACATATTTAAAATGTAGATATCTAACCTTTCAAATGTCATTTTTTGGTATGTTTGGAGCATTTATGCTTCTGAAGTTATTAAATCTTAAAATCACACTAAGACGTTGGCTGCACAATTTTTAAATACTAGTAGCAACCTCTAAATTGCTTTCGTGACCCACCAATGGGTCATAACCAGTTTAAAAAGTACCACAGGGCTTCCCTGGTGGCGCAGTGGTTGAGAGTCCACCTGCCGATGCAGGGGACACGGGTTCGTGCCCCGGTCCGGGAGGATCCCACGTGCCGCGGAGCGGCTGGGCCCGTGAGCCATGGCCGCTGAGCCTGCGCGTCCGGAGCCTGTGCTCCGCAACGGGAGGGACCACAACAGAGAGAGGCCCGCGTACCGCAAAAAAAAAAAAAAAAAAAAAAAGTACCACACTTCAAAAGTCAAGTGCAAAATCCAAATGTAGGCCAGCCTCTCCCCAGGGGGGGTGTTGGCACGTCAACTGACGCCGTGTCCCTTTGGGATAAAGAGGTCTGCCTTGGTTCTTGAATTTATCATCCTGGGTGGCAATTATCTGGGTATATGTCTTTCCTACCGGACTGTGAGTTCCTTCACAAAGGGGCTGTGCTTGCTTTTTTGTTGTTTTTCCTTTAGCCTTTGTGTCCCTCGAACATAGTAGGAGAATTGGCCTACTCTCTAGTCTTGATATTGGGCTTATTTCTGGGCTCCAGCCCTGATTAGATTAATCTGTTTTTCTTTCTGTGTTTTTTTCTCTTTCTTTTTTTAAAGAAAAATATATATAGTAGCCCCAGGCTCACTGTTCAGAGATCCCTGTGTAGCATTTTAAAAATGCAATTCATGCCTATTATTAGAAAATCCAAATTATACTGAAATGTGTAAGATGGAGAGGAAAGGCCGCCCCCAACCAGCTCCTCTCCCCAAAGGCGGTCGCTGTTATGGTGTCTCGCGTGTCCTTCTAGAAGACGTTTTCTCCGCATTTATGAGCGTATATGTGCACTTCTGTTTTGACGTGCACACCAAGAATGTTGCACTCTTCACCCTGTGCTGCTTCTTTTTTTTTTTTTTTTTTTTTTTTTTTTTGTGGCACGCGGGCCTCACACTGTTGTGGCCTCTCCCGTTGCGGAGCACAGGCTCCGGACGCGCAGGCTCAGCGGCCACGGCTCACGGGCCCA
>NW_021145348.1:50974-68317 GCF_002837175.3 Physeter macrocephalus
CGCGAACCCGGTTCCCCTGCATCGGCAGGCGGACGCGCAACCACTGCGCCACCAGGGAAGCCCCCTGTGCTGCTTCTTGCTTCTCCCTTTGGTAATGTATCTCAATGCGCTTTTCACATCGGTACGTATGGTCGCCTCCTTTTTAATTTTTTTTTTTTTTTAATTTTTATTTTTCTGGCTGTGCCGCGCGGCATGCGGGATCTTAGTTCCCTGACCGGGGATCAAACCCGCGCCCCCTGCAGTGGAAGCGCGGCGCCCTAACCACTGGACCGCCGGGGAAGTCCCCAGTCGCCTCCTTTTTAAGGCACTGTTGCACAGTATATGCGTGCACGGTAATATATTTAAGCTGTTAATGTTTGGGTGAACATATCGACCAAACTGTTTAACTATAATATACTTAACTATACTATATTTAACTCCATAGATGAACATTTAGTTGTTGCCAGTTTTGTCTTGTTCTCCCCTGCACCCAGAGTCCTCGTATAAAAACCCGGAGAGATGGTTTACCAGCCCAGAGCAGATCCCTAGAACTGGGTTTGCTGAGTCGAAGGGGTGTCTCCTCTGTCCCCCAAAGAGGCCTGCCTTCCCCTGCAGCCACAAAGACGTTCTGCTGGGCAAAACTCCGGAGGCGTCTGGACACGCGAGCCCCAGGTGCTGGCCAGCGCTCAGGGCAGCGTGCCTCACCCCCGATGGTACTGAGCCTGACGCAAACGGCTGAGTGGAGAGGAGCCAGCTCCTGCCTCCGGCCCTGCTCCTCCCGGCACTATCTTTGTGGGGTCCAGCGAGAGCGAAGGTCACAACAAGAGACCCGAGGCCCTCTGGGTTTGCCACTTATGACCGGCTCTTGGGCTTTTGTGCAAACTTTGCCTCCCAGCTTAGCTCTCTCTGATTTGTTGGGGCGCCTGCCTGCCCTGCTTGCTGAGGCTGCAAACCGCTGGAGCCCCGGGCCGGGAGCCTGAGGGCCTGGGTTTGGATTATTCCAGCACGCTGTCTCGGCCCCCGTGGGGCAGCTCATTCACGTCGGGGCTCCCCTCTCCTAAACGCCCTTCAGTCCCTCAGAGCCGCAGCACCGCGGCACCTCCCTGTCATCCTCCAACATTCCTACAAGTTGAAGTCACTCCTGCCTTCCACCGAGGCCATCCCGGGACATTCCGTCCAGCCTTCTGTTTATTTTGTCCGTGTGCATGGGAGAGAACCAGGCTGAGGGAGGTGGAGCTCCCATTTTGGGAAAATGGACCCTGAAATGGTCAGGGATGGAAACAATGTTAAAGGAAGCAGAGATGGAGCCTGTGACCACAAACGCAGCTTCTCTGTGACACCCAGCCCAGCCCAGCCCAGACCCCAGAGAACCCGCCAGCTTTTCCTCTCGTGCCTCTTGTTCTACTCACTCTAGCCAGGAGTGGGAGTCACCCAGTCCACTTATCGAAGTGGCATTCACCACCTGACCAGCACCCACCTGGAAAAGGCAAAGGGACCGAGGTGCAAAGGTCAAAAATTCAGGCACTGACGTCCCTGTTTCCTTTTTTGCTTGTTTGTATGTTTTGGCCGCACCGCATGGCTTTGCGGGATCTTAGTTCCCTGACCAGGGCTTGAATCTGAGCCCACGGCAGTGAAAGCGCCGAGTCCTAACCACTGGACCACCAGGGAATTCCCGCTGATGTCCCTGCTGTTGACCGTGGCCCCCACTCAGGACCTCCTGGCCACGCTCAAAGGACAACGCGGGTGCTGCGAGTGGTCAGGCGGGCCCTGGGCGGCCCCTTCCTCTCCCCGCGACTTCCTGTCCACCAATGCCCCGTCTCCCCGAGGTGGTCACCCGCTTCCGGTCCCCAAGCACATCTATCCTAAGAGCAGACCCAGGGGTCAGGTTGCTTTGACCAAGGGGTCAAACCCTGAATGACAGTATCAAAAATGTAAATCAGGTGCCCAGGCACTGACCCCTCTCCTTGTCTTGCAGGAAGAGGAGCCGGAGCTGGATGGCGTGGAGGGTCCACCCCTGGCAGGGCCGGAGGAAGAAGACGGTGAGTACGACCTGCACATCACTGCCCGCTGAGGCCGGCCTTATCGTGTCTGGCTGTGAAGGCTAGGCTGTGCCATGGCCCTTTGGATTCCCCACCTGAGGATCTGAGTGGCAGGATGAGGGGAGTGGATGGAGGGGGAGAGGGCAGAGGAGAGGGGCTGCGAAGCCGTGTCTGGTGCGACACTGAGGCTGGAGCCCACTCCTCTCTGCCCCCCTGCCTTCCTGCACCCGTCTCCCTGACCACCTACTTTGCTCTTTTGGGGGTTTTTTTGGCTGCGCTGTGTGGCACGTAGGATCTTAGTTCCCTGACCAGGGATCTAACCCGAAGCAGTGCCCCCTGCAGGGGAGGCGTGGAGTCTTAACCATTGGACCACCAGGGAAGTCCCTGCTTTGCTCTTTCGGCCTTTACTTTGCCATTTATACAATGTGAGTTGTCTCCAAATACAGGTGGCCCATCACTGACCTTCTGTTTCCTGCAGTACCTCTTAACTCCTTTCTCGTCCCCGATTTGTACATTTCACATTTCTCTCCAAATATCTCGGACCTAGTTTATGGAGACTAAAGCCACTTACAGGGCCACCTCCCAGGGTTCTGCAGGTTAAAGTCCCCCAGAGAGGAAACGCCTGATTCCCAAGCAGCTCTAGCTGACTAGCCAGACCTGCGTGGCCATCAGGTTCCAGGCAGCTAGGGGAAGAGAAAGGGAGTGACCGGGGAGCATTGAGCAATTTGGACTTGACCGGGTAGAAGGCAGTGTGTTTGCTCTGGCCACCCACGGGGACCAGTGCCTCAGACAGACAGACAGGACCAGACACGGTGTGGGGCTTCTGCTGGTACTGTCATGTTTTGTTTCTTTAAAGAAAAAAAAAAAAGAAGAAGAAGCTGAAGCAAAAATAGCAAAATGTCAACATTTGTCAAATCTATATGGCAAGTACACGGAGGACTTATTACTTGCTGTACTTTTGTGTACGTTAGAAATACTTCATGGTTTTTTAAAAAGGGAGTCTGTTGCTGTGATTTTAAGTCAACAACTGGCTGGAGCCCTGGAAAGAGAAGGTTGCAGGAATGCAGTAACCAAGGCTGGTGTGGGCCAGGCAGGCGGGGCTGGGCTGGGGGGATGGGGGGTGGGGAAGCTTCCCCTGGGGCCCGGCAGGGATGGGCCTTCAGTTTCTATCAATAGGGCCTTAGAGGAAGAGGGAGGGGCAGGAGGCTGCAGGGGGGTCGGGGGTGGGGGGGTGGACCTCAGCCCCTTGCCAGGGGCTCTCCCTCCAGCTGTTGATTCTCCAGATCCTCCGCAGGAACCGTGAGCCTGGGGTCTGTCCCTCCACGTTATTGGATCCCGTTAGTGATCTGGGGACACAGGAGGCAAGCGCCAAGGCTGCTGGAGGCCCCTGGGCCAGGACAAGGGGAGGCTCAGCAGACCCCTCTTCTGAAACACCGTCAGACCCCATAGATGTGCAGCCCCACACCCAGCCGTGTGCAGTGTCTCCGGGCCCTCCGTCCTTATCTGACTGCTGCTCCCGGACCTTGCCCATCCCCCAGCCGCCTCCTCCCAGCCCTGACAAGGCGGAGGCAGGAGAGATTTAGGGCCCCAGCTGTCAGAGGAAAAGGCGAGAGGCCCCCAGCCCCTCTGCAGTGAGCCGCTCAGTGTCCGCTGAGGTGCCTTCCCTAAGCGGCTGGGCGGATTCAGAAGACTGCAAGAGGGAGAAGTCCCCCCTCCCAGGGGGCTCTCACGTCGAACCCTCCTGGTCTAGCAAAATTGGAGGCTGCTTTGTATCCCTCGTCACACCATATGTGATTAAGTGAAAGCCTTTTCAAGTGGTTTGTTCTCTCTGGCTCGAAGCAGCATAATCAGACCGGCCCCACAGATTGAAACCTTGAGTAGTACCCAGCTGGCAGCATTTTTTATGTTTTATTTTTCTAAAACATAGCAACAGAATGACCTTGAAGTCGAAGTTAATCCGTCTTCTTTGTCCGTTGCCTCTTTCTGAGGTCCAGAAGCCAGCATGGTTGCGAGCTCACTCTGAGACCAGCTCCGTGTAATTCTGCCCCATGGCAGGTTCTTTCCTGACAACCAAAGACCCAGGCCTCTCAAACGGCGGCCCCAAATTACTCAGCACAGTTCCCAGATGCCCGGACACCGCAGTCCAAGCCCTGAGCTTTAGAAGCTCCTGATGCTGTGGGCCCTTAGCTCATCAGCCTGAGCTGAGCTCAGCCTGGAGGGAAGAGAGGCTGATGGGAGCGGGGTCTCCGGGGCTGGGGGGTCGGGGGGAGTCATCCTGTCTGCGCTGAGCCCCAGCCCCAGCTCACCAGGAGGAAGAGCCAAGGCCTGCCCTGGCAGCCTGGCTTCTCACCCCGTGTCCCCCTGTCCCCTTGCTTCCTGCCCCCTGCCTCACTGGCTTCCTTGCTTTGCTGGATCTGTCTCCCCAGACCTGCAGCATCACCTGTAAAGCCCTTCCTGACAGCCCGCCCCCCGCCACCAAACTTCCAAGCAGCCCCCTCCCTGCATCTCTCGCTCCCCTCCTGCTGTCCTTTTCTGAAGAGCTCTCAGGACCTACTGCAAACTCTGTATTTTATTTTATTTTACTTATTTACTTTATAAGATTTTTTAACATGGACCTTTTTAAAGTCTTTTTTTGGCCACGAGGCACATGGGATCTTAGCTCCCCGACCAGGGATCACACCTGCACCCCCTGCAATGGAAGGCGAAGTCTAACTTCCCTGGACCGCCAGGGAAGTCCCCAACTCTGTATTTTAATTACTCATCTTTGCTTCCTGTATGTTTTCTTCGCTGCTAAGTCTCCAGCACCAAGCAGAGTGCTAAGTATTTGCTGAATGAATGAAGAGCGAATTAATCCTGGTACAGACATGGTAACTGCTTCCCTAAGGCAAGGGCTCAGCCCTGGCGGCCAGATTCTCCTGCAAAGTCAGGCTGTGGTGAGAGCAAACACCACCCCCAGCTACAATGCCTGGTTTCTGAATTTGCATGCAGAACGTTCTTTTAGCCCAGAGAGAACTCGAATCTCAGAGGCTGCAGCCTTTTCCTCCCTGAAGCCCACATCAGCCTGTCTGATCACCCGGGACAGCTGCCAGCTAGAGGAGGTCCGGGTGGCCCCAGGGCAGGATGTGGAGGTGTTTGAGATCCCTGACACTGGAGTGACAGAACAGAAGTGAAAAAGAATACATCCGTGTGGGAGGGTGATTTGCTGGTCTTGCGAAATTTCCCATACTCAATTCTTTATACATTAACTGAAATTAGATAAGACAAGCACTGAGCCTCTATCCCCGAGGCTGACCGGAGGCCCTCTACCCTCCACCTGCTGGGCTGAAGGACCACACAAGGGCATTGCTTCCTAAGGGAACTCTCTCCACCTGGACACTCGGCCAGGGGAATGCTCTAGAGCTCTTTCCTTTTCTGCCCTTGCAGCCTTCACCTGTACATGCTGCCTCCTCTGGCCTGGCTTCCCTCCACGTCACACGTCCCTGTTTTCCTCTGTCCACACCCCGGTGGTGTGCTTTCTGCAGGCCTCTAGAGCTGCCCTTTCATTTGTTCCAAAGCAGCTACGGGGTCTGCTCTGGGACTGGCAAACCCGGGTACACCCGTTCGGCAACAAGTACTGGGGTTTTTTGGTTTGGTTTTTTCGGTTTTTCGGTTTTTGACCACGCCATGTGGCTTGCAGGATCTTAGTTCCCCAAGCAGGGATTGAACCCCGCCCTCGGCAGTGAAAGCACTGAGTCCTAACCACTGGACCGCCAGGCAGTTCCCTACGTGCTGGTTTTAATGACCGATTTGAACACCGTGTGAACAAGCCGCATCATTCCTATGTCCCATTGTGGGAGGGATGCATTGTTTCAGATTTTTAATAACTGGTTGCAGGGAGAGGCATACAGAGAAGGGGCCTGCCGACATAATGCCCCTGGACGGCAGGGCAGGCACCCCCAAGCCCGGGAGACCCGAGGACCTTGGCAGGAGGGTCGGGGGTCCCTGCAGCCTTCTGGACCTGGGACCCGAGGAGAGGCAGGGAACCCAGCGCCTTAGCACAGGCTGCTTCCCAGAGATAAGGGCCCTCTGACCGTGTAATTAGCACAGCAGTCGTGGGGAAAGGGGGGTGGTTCAGGATGAGGGGGAGAAAAGCCTTGCAGGCGGCTGCTTGGCCGGAGCCCTTGCTGGAGAGGGGCCCACAGGCAGCTCTGTGGACGGCTCAACCTGGTCTTGGAAGGGAACTGGCCTTTGGTGGATGGAACCGAATAGCATGGGCGGGGGTGGGGCGGCGATGCTCGCTTCACTCCGGCTGCCTCATCCCCGGTTCAAGTTCCCAAAAGAGTTCCTAAGCGGAAGGGGTGTGGCGGGGAGGACCCGCCAGGCCCAGGGCAGGGTGAGCAGATGTTGTGGGCGTCCAGCCCTCTCTGAGGCTCAGGTGAGCTGGCCCGGGGTGGCCGTGGGGCCCATCTGCCCCTCTTTGAAGCCGGGGGCACCCTCTCTGGCCCAGGTGGTTCTTTGGAAACCCTTCTTTGGAAGGGAAAGGGACCTGAAGTTGCAGGCGGGCCCAGCA
The DNA here is from genome assembly GCF_002837175.3 of Physeter macrocephalus. Classification (NCBI taxonomy): domain Eukaryota; kingdom Metazoa; phylum Chordata; class Mammalia; order Artiodactyla; family Physeteridae; genus Physeter; species Physeter macrocephalus. The sequence goes on from NW_021145348.1 coordinate 57,542, forward strand.
CCCTAACTGGCTCTTACTGGGTGTCCTCTCTGCAGGGGGAGAGGCCTTCTCCTTCAAATACAGCCCCGGGAAGCTGAGGGGAAACCAGTACAAGAAGATGATGACCAAGGAGGAACTGGAGGAGGAACAGAGGTAGGCCGCCCACCCTCTTCGGGGTGGCTCAGCTTTCTCCAGTACCGGTACCGCCGTGAGCCCCCTTCGTTGTAGGCGGGAGAGCAGGAGGGCCTCCTGTAAGCTTTGCCAGCCCCCCACTCTTCCATTTCCATTTTAGGGTTTTCTCCCCCCTGTCCTGGCAGTATTCGGCCAGGCTCGATTTCCCCCGACAGTCCCCTTGGGGCCCCCTCGGCAGGAGCGTGTGACGGTGGTGGCGGGGAGGGTGGCCAAGCCCCTTCTTGCACCCCACCCCTCCCCCGCCAAAAGGGAAAAAGCAGATGCCTGGGAAGAGCCTGGAGCAGAGCCGGTTGTTCACTTACACGGAGGGTTCATGACAAAATCAATCCATCACTGCAGGACAGAGCATGATTCTTCCTGCTCATCCACTTGGCCACCAACCCCCCTCAGCACCCCCCAAACCCCCCAGCCCAGGGCCAGCAGTCATTTTTTATCTGTTCTGCTCCACGGAGCTCTGAGGCAGTTGCAGCCACGCAGCTCCTTATTTTTAGAATTGGGCTCTCCTCCCGCCAGCCCCCAGCCGGGCACCCATGCACACCCCTGGGCTTCCCTCCTAAGGAGCAGTGGGGACAGGCCATGGGGGAGAACCAGTCGTCTGGCACAGGCCAGCCTGTGGCCTGGGGTCCTCTGGCTTAAGCACAAAGCTAAATGGGGGCCATTTAGTGTTTTCTGAGCCCAGCAACCCGGAGGGGCTGGGCGATCACCCCCTACTTCCTAGCTAGCGTAAGCTGGGTTCTAGGGTCAGGAATGGAGGCTTTATTATTCCAGGACGCAGATCTCAACTACCCTTTCATTATTACCAAGCCACCCTGTATCCCTCAAGTCAGAAGGCACTGTGCCCACGCGAACCCCCTTTCCCCTCCTGGAGCTGCTGCCAGTCCTTCCAAACCTGGCCTGGAAGGCTCTTCACCGGGGGCGGAGGGGTGGCAGGGTGAGCCCAGCCTGGGGAAGCCCCCCACTCCTCGGTGCCCAGCCGCTGCCTCTGGGTGTGATCCGGTTTGCTGCCTTTATATTTCAGGATTGAGCTGACCTCTGACCTCACTTCCCTGTAGCAAGTTCCTTAGGTCCTGAGCCACAAATATTCTTGCAAATCCTTTTGGTAAGGAGACTGACTTCTTAGATTAGTGGTGCCTCCCTCATCCTGTCTGTTACTGTGTCCCCATCACGACTGACTGTGGTCCAAACCTCTCCTCCTCTGCTGCCTTCATAACCAATTAATTCATTTCTCTGCACCCGGGCCTGCTCATTCTCCTCCAGCGCAGGGCTCCTGGGTGAACAGGCTCCCTGCCCAGGGCTGCAGGGTTCTTGGAGGCCCAGTTAACGCAAGTCCCTCCTGGGCCTAATGGGCCAGCTGGTTGGAGGGCCAGCGCCCCCTCGTGAGGCTGGGGGGGAACTGTCTTCCGCTGGACTGCGTGGTGTCACGCCTGCAGCTTTCATCTTTCCCTGAGAAGGTAGAACGGTGCCCGGCAGAAACCCCGTGCCCCCAAGTTGTGGGTCAGGCCGGGTGTTACGGTCAGAGCAAGGGCTGGCGGACTGCAGCGCTGTTTTTGTAAAATCCAGTGTGACTGGAACAGGGCTGCGGTCACTGTTTTTCTGTGGTCTGTGGCAGCTTTCGCAGTGCAGTGGCTGAGCTCAGGAGTTGCAGAGGGACCGCGTGGCCCACAGAGCTGAAAAGAGTCAGTATGTGGCCCTTTCCAGAAAAGGTGTGCAGCCCCAGAGTTAAGGATGGAGGGGGCTTGACGTGCCTGTGGTCCCTCGAAGGGCCCTGTGGACAGAGGCTGTGACCGGGACCCTGGCCCTATTCTGTGTGCTCTGCGGAGATGAGGGGCCATTAGAATAGGAGAGGCCAGTTAGCCCACTCAGTGGCAGGGCTCGGGCCGGGCTCAGACTGCCACCGTCCCTGGGTTCAGTGCTGGGACCTCGGGGAGGGAGAGGGAAAGTCCTTCCTCCGTCGTGTTCAGACAGCAGGCTCTGCGTTGCCCAGGAGGGTCTTTCCCTACTGGGTCTCTGGGGGGTCTCTAGATGAGTGGTTCACGCTGAGCTATTCTGCGGGGTCGAGACTCCCCAAGCGCTGCTCTTGGGGTGAGGGGTGCTCACCTCCTCACCTGCAGGCTTGGTTATCACAGTCTTGCTTGAGCTGAGAAGGAGGGACTGGTGGACTTCATGGTGAACACGGTCCCCCCGGGGTGGGGCTGGCGTTCGTGTTCGCTCTCATCGCTGCCCCTCCCAGCATGCTCCTGTGGCTGTCCGACACGTCTGCCTGTGAGGTCTGCTTGCTCGCTCCCGCCCCTGCACGTGGTCAGCCCACTCGGCACCGCATGGGGCCCCTGACACCCACCCCTCTGGCATGTTCCCCGCATGGTGATGCTTGGGGTTGCAGAGGCTGGCAAGTGTGGCTTTGCGTTTTCATCTACAGCACGATAGTTCCAGTGGGGACCGGGAAAGCTGACGGGTGTGAGACAGCTCTGGTCCCACCTGAGTCTAGGAAACTGCCTTGGGATTGTCAGTATGAAAAATATTGTCAAACCACTAAAACCACAGGCCGGTGAAAAGTGTGTGCTCTTCTTTGCCTGTCAAATTCTTCTTGACCAAACTCTGCTCGTTTCTAATTCCCTTCCTGGCATTCAGGGTCCCCGTCAAGTTGCAAGCTGGTTAAAAACCCAGGCTGCAAACCCCTGACTTTAAATTCTTGACCTCGGCCAGCACAGCAGTATCTAGACCCTAAATCTTCAGTAGTCACAAGACCCAGAGTTCCTCAGAAGCTGCAGTTCACAAGTTTTCAGGGCGCGGCACTTGGTAAGCAGGACCCAGAAAATTCGTTCCTCCCCGTGGTAGTAATTGGGCGTTCCCATCCTTGGAGCAGCTCACAGATGAGATTCCTTCTACCCAAGGGGCAGAAAGCGTAAGGTTTGTAAATCCAGAGACATGCTGCTTAAGAAAGACCCTGCTTCCTCGCCGCCTGCCCACCTCCTGCTGGGTCTCCCCCGGGGCTGGGGCTCACAGGCTCCCTCAGCACTGCCTCTGCCAGGATGGGGGTGCCCCTGCGTTCCCCCCGCAGCTCTTCTGGGAGGTGCCACATCCAGCCTCGGTGCGGCTGGGACACTGGGCTGGCAGGTTATGACTGCTCCCCGCAGCAAGATGCCACCCCCTCACCCCCAGGGCCGGCGAAGCCGGCGAGCCTGGCTGACTTCTAGCTCGGCAGCAAAAAGAAGAGGCACCATCGGCTACTCCTTGCCTTGTACACCGTCTCTTCTTCCCATCTTCTGGTCCAGGGGAAAAAATGGAACCCAGGAGGTAGACTAGGTTGGCTCTGATAGTGAGGACCCAGGACCCCAGCACCCATTCCATTCTGAAGGTCCCCAGGACTGGCCTGACGTTTTTAGAAGTGGACACTACTCCAGTGGATGGTGCTTTGAAATGCGTAACTGGCAAGGGTGAATGGATATTCTGCTTTCTGCCCTCTGACGGGTCCACAAACCATCCACCAGTGTCAATTTCTAGGAACACGTGCTGACTCACCTCCACGTGAGGGCGCCAGAGGGATACAATTGAATCCCACAGGTTTCCCTCCGTGCTCACCTGGGTAACCAGTGCTTCTGCCATGTCCCTTACAAAAGGTGGGCACACCATTTGTGTCATCTGGGGAGCACACTTCCTGGGAAGCCACTGTCCCCAGAAGGGACAAAACCTACCCAGCAAGGATAAGAAATAATCTGTGGTGAGAGGACCGGCCCAGGGGGGACCAGCCCAGAGCGGCCACAAAGCTGAGGATCTGACCCTCGCAGTCTGACCTGCCTAACTAAGTATCTGTGGCACCCCACCTGCCCACCGACCTACACGTGGACCCCGTGCCCAGCAACACACCTGTGGGACCCTCCCTGCCCAGCTACCTAATTGAGGGCCCTCCGTGTTAAACTGTGCACAAGTGGGCCCCGACCCGCCCAGCTACCTAACTGAGGATGGTCCCTGTCTAACTACCCATGTGTGGGACCCGACTTGCTCAACCACCTACATGTGGGACCCTCCCTGCCCAGCTACCAACATGTGGGACCCTCCCTGCCTGACCACCCACATGGGAGACTCGAACTGCCCAAATACCTGTAAGTGGGACCCTCCCTGCCAACTACCTACAGGTGGGCTTCAACCTGCTCAACTACCCGCATGGCACCCGAACTGCCCAAATACCTAAATGAGAGACCTGCCCTGCCCAAGTATTTTACTCTGGGACCCTCCCTGCCCAGCTACCTAAAGTCTGACACTCCCTGCCTAACTACCTACAGTGGGACCCTACCTGTTAAACTATGTACAAATGGGCCCTGACCTGCCCAGCTATCTTACTGAGGATGCTCCCTGACCAACTACCTGCGAGTGGGACCCGACCTGCCTCGCTCCTACATGCGGGACCCAACCTGTACAACTACCTAAATGAGGGCCCTGACCTGCTCAACTACCAACGTGTAGGACCCTCCCTGTCCAACTACCTACAACGCCATCCTACCTGCTAAACTACCTACAAGGGCACCCCACCTGCTCAGCCACCTACAGGTGGGCCCTGACCTGCCCCTGTAGGCCTTGCAGACTTGGAACGGGGTCTCGGGCTGGCTTTGGTTAGTGGGCTCTCCTGCAGCAGGTGATGAGAGGCAGACTCCCCTGGGTCTGGATCCCAGCGTCTGGGCTGGCTTCTGCAATTCCAGACGTTCCCCTTCCTCACCCCGTTTCCCCCTTTCCTTTCCGGCAGTACTTGTAAGATGGCATGAGTGAAATAAATTATCTTTTCTCCTTATTTCTCTTCACAGAACCGAGGAATAATGAAGTTATCCTTAGCCTCCTCCTAAAGGCTTTTCCTTTTGGCATCTTAAAACTTGAGAGATAAAGTGGAACCCCCAGAGAGGAGCCAGCAGGCTCCCGGGGCACATTTTCCTACGTAAATCTGCCGGGACTAGGCCCCCATCCAGGACTTTCCTTGGCTGGGAGGATCCCAAATGCCCGTGGCGCTGCCCTGTACAGGCGTTCCTCCCTGTTTGCCTGGAGTGCTTTGTTAAGCTGAAGGGTTTTCCTGGACTTTTACTTTCCTTATCACCCAACCTTCCTGTCCACACACGCTTTGCACCCGAGATATCACCAATGTCAGCAATGCCATCATTTTAAAATCGGTGTAGTTTCATTCCAGCCCTCCTGCTTTTCATCACCAAAGCCAAACCAGGAAAGACTTTGAGGTGTGATGGACAAATGAGGGGGCGCTGCCTGTGCTCGCTGGCTGGTCGACTGCCCTCCTTCCCCTTGGGGCCCGCTCCCCTGTCTTCGGCTGGCTCGGCTGGGGGGGCGAGAGCCCGATGATTGATGAGTGGGCAGCAAAGAACCAGAACCAGCTGTTGACTTCCTCTTGCCCTTACCCTCCGTTGAGAGCAGGCTCGGATCCAGCCCGCTTGTTGCTAAGAGGCCTTTTCATTGATGTTCCTACCAGCTCAGCGGAATCTCCACCTTCGCTTTCACAGAAGCAATAATGATAGTGTTCGCTTAAAACAGCCGTCGTCTCGATTCTGCCTTTTCCTAGGTTTCATAGATGAGTTAGAACTACTCCAGATAATCAGATCAGTCCCAGATTCATTTCTTGGAATTTTATATTTGACAATATTTATACTATACCAAACTAATCTGCAGTTTTTAGATGTGTTGGTTAAAACATTTTTTGAAAGCAGTAAGTTTATAGAAAATTTTTTTTTCCCCTCTATTTAGTGGAAGGCCGGGAAATGTCCACTGTCAGCCTAGGGCATGGTACATTCCCAGGGACCTTCTCCTCTGGGTCTAATACCTTAGGTTCACGGGTTTAGGACAGAACAGGCAACAAAGCAACAGCCACACAGAGCCATGTAGCCTGACCCACACAGCAGTAGCCACAGCAATGTCCTTGTCCAGGCCGGGGTCTGACTGAAAAATAGGTGACTCCTTCCAGGTTATCAAGTTTGTCTGGACACCTTCTGAACGCGGCTTGTAGGCACCAAGCCTCACATACTCCCGATGGCTGGGATCTGTGTATTCAGCCTTCGTTCGGTCCAATAAACTTTGAGTAGATGGTCTTGATTACTGTGTGTTTATTTCAGTTTTCCTTTGTTTTTTAAAAAATCATCTTTTTGAACCCATTAAAATTTGAGCTGTCTCTGAATCTGTGCCTGTTACTCTCCAGCAGAGTGCGAAGTCCTAGGCCCACCCTCTTAAAAATATGCAAGCGCCACGGCCGTTAAGAGACGCGCAGGAGGATTTGTGTTCCTTTGGGGGGGTGCCCACTCATACGTCTGGACTGTGATTCCTGCCAAAGAGCTGAACACACAGCCCGTCAATTCACAGTACTCCTTTCTTCAGGTGGTAGGGTATCGCGTACTTCTCACAGGCTCCTTCTCCTCTGGACAGGAAAGCAGACTGTAGAAATAACTTTCCCAGCGTGACTAAGAGAGGCTTGGATTTGGAACTTCGGTATTTCAGCTTCTAGATGCTGCTGTAGTCAGAAAACCAACTGTTTGCTGTTTGGGGGATACGGGGTTACTGCAAAAGGAATATGTTAGGACGAGCGTAAGACCAGACATCGATCGGATCCCCCTCTAGGCAGGGTTGGGGTGCTGGTTGGGCAGTGCTGTGCCCTGCAGGGCCAGGGTGGCCAGAGGCTGTGCTGAAGCTCTGCCTCCTGCTGGGTCTGCAGGGACCAGAGCAGACCCTGCCATTTGGTTTACATCCTCTGAAGGTGGCCCGTGCCGAGCCAGTAGGGCGGTGTGGAGGGGGGAACCGCAGAAGCCTGAAACCGAACGGGGAGCCCGTGCCAGCACACAGCGCCCAGCCTCGCGGATGAGCACAGCACAACAGAACAAACAAGAAGCAAACCGTGGCTGCAGAGTCTCACCCCATCCTTTCACGTTTGCACTCGTGGGAGGTGTCCCGGGCTGATCAGATGGCGTGGCCCAGCCGCAGAGATAACAGAACATCACTCCCAGCATCCCGCCGGCCCCCCAGCCCGTGTGTGGTGAACATAAAGCCGATCTCCAGCCAGGCTTGTTCCCTGGTAAAAGGGCCAGGGCCCCCGCTGGCTATAAGGTGTCTTTGTGCAAACTGGAAAGAGGCGCCCCTTCCTCTGGGCAGCGAGACCCCACACCCACCCTTGCCCCTGGGCCAAGCACCCTGTGCACACATCTGTATGCTCCCATTTCCCAGCCAATCGTGTTTCTTCTTCCTCCACTTTTGGCTCATCCTTCTAAACGAAGGCTGTTTCTAACATGTCTCTTCATCGGCTCTCCAGCCGCCTAATGGAACACCTCTGCTTCCTCGTGGCCTCCCGGGGAGGTGTGTAGTCAACATTAAAGAGAGGCCCGGGACTTCCCCGGCGGTCCAGTGGTTAGGACTCCGAGCTCTCACTGCCGAGGAGCCTAGGAGTTCGATCTCTGGTCCGGGGACTAAGATTCTGCAGGCCGTGCGGCACGACCAAAAAAAAAGGGAGGCCCACGGGGAAGCTGTAGCACCGAGAACCCGAATGATAACTTGGGGTCCCCAAATCTCCAGGGTAAACCCAAGACTTAGAACCCCAGTTTGCAGAAGTCTCAAGTTGAGGTTTTTTTAGACCAAATCAGCTCCTGTGTTAAGAGTGGGTTTTGTTTTAGTTTCATTTTCTTCTTATTCTGGAAAGCAAGGCAGTAATACAGGAGTGAGGAGTGTCCCGACTCCGCGGGATGCGCACGGACTCTCTCTCTCTCCCCCCTGGCCTGGGAGCATCTTTTTCCTCTTTATCCTTTCTTCTTGACAGAGTTCAGAAAGAACAGCTGGCTGCCATCTTCAAGCTCATGAAGGACAACAAGGGCACGTTTGGCGAGATGTCGGACGGCGACGTGCAGGAGCAGCTCCGGCTCTACGACATGTAGGGGCCTCCGCCCGGCAAGACGCCGCCACGGCTGGGCCGTGACTCTGCCCCGACCCGGGACCCGAGCCCGTGCCACTCCCAGACTTTTGTAGGCTTCATTTTATCTTGTATACATAGACGTAGAGGTAGATCATGTACAGAGTTGCTCCGTTCTTGCAATTTAGATATCATGTCATAGGAATCAGGGCTGTTGTCTTCAGAGAAGAAAAATCCCTGACTTGTTTGGCTTCTGCCTGCTGGTGAGCTTCCAGCTGTCACATGGGCTCCCCTCCGAGGCTGTCATCTGATCCAAATTAGACCTTCTGTGCAGACCCTGAGCAGGCAGCGGCCCAGAAGGGCTGGCTCGAAGCCTCCGCAGCCCCAGCACATGGTGTGGAAAGGATTCAGGGGTGCTGTGGGATGAGTATCAGGTACCACTGCCCAAGCATCCAGTCTAATAACACTACACCTTCTTCTTCCTTAGAAGGATTTCTGGACACTTCTGTAACTGTATGGAAGCAAGCAGTAAGGGAGCGTCCCTAAAAAGCAAAAAGTCTGATTCAAAGACTCACCTTCGATCCTGGACCAAGCAACAGTATCAGAGTTAAGACCCTCTAAGTTTCTCTTATTTAAGCGTGAGACTTACCTTATATATAATTAAGACTTCTATGAGTGCTTTTCACACACCTCGACCTGTGCTAGACACTGTCAATGGAAATAAAATTCACAACACAGTCCTACCTTTAGAGAGATTAAAGTCGTGTGGAGGGGAATTCCCTGGTGGTCCAGTGGCTAGGACTCGGCGCTTTCACTGCCGGGGGTGCGGGTTCAATCCCCGGTCGGGAAACTAAGAAGCTGCAAGGCGTGGCGCGGCCAAAAATAAATAAATACATGAAAATAAAGTCCTTTGGAGAAGCCAGGCATGTGTGCAGGAAAAGAGAACCTCACAAGTCAGCATTCAATACAATGCCAAAATGACCTCACAGAGAGAGTCTGGGCCACCTTAGCACATCAGTAAAGTTCAGTGAGTCAGTGAGTGCATGACGACGGAAATAACAGCGATTCTTCAGTTCTGCCCAGGTCCTGTATCTGATCACCCCACTGGCAGAAAAAATCATAGCAAGCTGAATTTAGGAGGGTACGCTAAAGGGACAACCTAAGAAAGTTCTTGAGAGTATTTTTTATTTGCTGAAATACAACTAAACACACGAAATTAAAAGAAGCAGTGGCGTTCTACGTACCACAGTTTAATAATGATCACGGGATCACAGTGAACCTTCTTTCATCCTCTCTTGCTTGTCAGGGTATTTCCCAGGCCTCCCCCGCATCACTGTAACTGCTTTTGCTTCTTTGCTGACAATCCCTAGCAGGAGGGTCTGATCTGTGTGTCTATTGTTATATCCAAATGTCAGTTCTTTTTTTCAAAAATATTTTTATCGTTTTTGTTACTGCTTTTCAAAAATGTTATGATTTAAGTATTGTTTGTTCCCTCTCTCAGGCCCGGAGGACCCCCCGGGTGGTTTTTTATCTCCCTGCCCCTAAATGCATGTCAGCAGAACTCGCTCTGCCCTGTAGCCACTTTATATCTCTTTCTTCACCTCCTTCTCCCAGTCCTCTGATTATACCAAACAAACAGGAACGACTCGTGGGTACGTGAGTCCAAATTCTCATGGCCAAGGGAAAAGTAAACTGAAGGAACTTTTCTATACTTGGTTCACCTAAGATGTTCCAACTGCAAAGAACTGAAAACTCCAACTCAATTGTCTTAAACAAAAGTTGAATTAGGGCACGGGAGGAGTCCAAAGGCAGAATGCCTGTAGGTCCACTAGGGTCAGGGCCCAAGCTATATTTCTCTTAACTTGGTCTTCCTTGCACTGTGGGCTTTGGTCACAGACCAGCTCTCCTCATGGTTGCAAGATGGCTGCAGGAGTTCAGATATCACATCCAGGAGCAGGAAAAGGGCCATCTCTTCTTTGTGTCCTAGGAGTGAGGGAACCAATTCAGGTGCACCCTCCCCTTTTGGGTCCCGATTGGCCAGAATGTCATGTGTCCATGCCTTCACCAGTCACTAGCAAGGAGATGGGACCACCATGGTTGGCTGAGATGCCTGGGGCTGGGGCCGGCATCCCCTGAACACTTAGCCATCCAGAGGAAGGGGCCACTGGACCTCACTGGGGCTCTGTGAGAAAGGGGTGGGAGGGATGGGTACTGGGTAGACAGGACCTGTCACCTGGTGGGGACTTGGAAGCCAGTGTCTGGAGTGCCCAGAATATGTGACACTCTTCCTGGGTGGTGGTTCTGTTGCCCAGGTTCCGGGCCTCTGATGCTTTGTGGAAGAACTGCTGGCTTGCTACAATTGTTGGGCGGCTCTGATGTCATTTCCAGATAAGCTCCATCTTCTGTTTATATGATTTCTGTCACTTCATCTGCTTCACTGGCACACCAGTGGCCAGAAGAGTCCTCTTAAAACAAAACCCATTTCCAACTGACACCCATATGTCCCACCAGATCTCAGTATTGCTACTAGTCAGGAAAATCAAAGCAACTTCGAAAAAATGTACCTGCAGACTCAGAACTTGTTCTTAAAAGTTCCCGGGGTTTTTCCCTGGTGGTGCGGTGGTTGAGAGTCCGCCTGCCGATGCAGGGGACACGGGTTCGTGCCCTGGTCCGGGAAGATCCCACATGCCGCGGAGCGGCTGGGCCCGTGAGCCGTGGCTGCTGAGCCT
>NW_021145348.1:68446-87629 GCF_002837175.3 Physeter macrocephalus
GTGCCCCGCAACGGGAGAGGCCACAACAGTGAGAGGCCCGCGTACCGCAAAAAAAAAAAAAAAAAAAAAGTTCCCGGGAGTCAATGCGAGAACTTAACAGATGACCATAAGGTAACAGCCTACCCTGCAAGCTGAAAGCAAGAGGAAACATTTGTTTGTTCGTAAGTGTTGGGAGGAAGAAAAATCGATACCATCAGGGCCACTGCATCGTTCTTAACAGAGAACCTTGTCAAATTTTGGATTTTTGTCAATTTGATAGGTCAAAAATGTTAGCTCAGTGAAACTTTAATTTGCATTTTTCTTATTATGTAAAAGTTTGCACAACCATTCAAATGTTTAGGGGCTCCTTGCATTTTTTTCCCCCCTGTAAACTGCCCGTTCCTGTCTCTTCCTGTTTTCTACTGACTACCAAACATTTAATTTCAGGTTTAATTCACCGAACACCACCCATTTCCGATTATCTGGCCATAATTTGGGGTACAGCACCCGTCATCCTTAAGCCCTGATCCTGAATTGAGAAGGGAATCTAGATAATTCCAGGGAAAGCTCACCAAATTCAGGAGCCTTAGTGGAAGTCAAAACACGAAACTAAGTAGACCTCCGCCTGCAGCACGATTTCAACCAAGTGTTAATTGCCTATTTTATATACTCTGAAGAACCACGCACCCGCAGATTGGACCAATCATTCTCAACGGCCAGTATCCTTAGCGGCGCCTCAGTGGTTCAAGCATCTGCCAATCTACTGCGAAGGCGGAGCTCTTGATTGCCATTGGCTCCACCCGAGCCCGCTTCCCTCTGAGGTGGGAATTCCGGATGTCCCGTCGCGTCCAGACAGGTTTCCTCAGTGATTGACAAGGGCCTTTGTCCAATAAGGAGTGCAGGCTGGCTCATCCCGCCCACACGAGGCCTTGCCTAGATCCTCCGCGGCCGAGGCAGCCGGGGGCTGGTTAGGGGCGGGGCTCTCGGCCGGGTGCGAGTCCCCAGGGCTTCTTTGGAGCCCAGCCCCTCCCGGCTGCCAGCCCTTCTGAGCTCAAGTCAAAAGATCCCTCCTTGTACCGAGTTCCCCGCCGCGTCGGGGTGCGGCCTGGCGAGCTGTCTTGACTGGGGCCGCCTCTTACTTCCCTACCGAGGCCAGGTTCCCACAGCTTAGCAAACAGCAAAGCCTGAGCCGCGCACCGAGCTAGACCCAAGATATGAAGACGAATTCGAGCCGGTCCCTGCACCCCAGGAGCCCACCACCACCACTGCCTTCCCCCCAGCACTCCCCAAGCCCGCCCTAGACTCCCAGACCACTGTCCCACCTCCGAATCCAATACACCCCCAAACCCCCCTGTTATTCACGTTCCCGTTATCCCCGCGCCCAAGGCAAAATCCAGCAGATCCTTCTGATCAGGCAACTGCACGCACCCATATATTCTCACTAAGGTGTCTTGGCATTGGGCTGACCTTCAAGAAGGTGCAAGGAGAAATGCACACTTTCCCACACCTGTGCTCGCCCTTTCACGTTATGCCCGAGGCGCTTAAGCTGAGGTTTGCCAAAGCAGCTGCTGAATAAGTGTGAAGATCAAGTTGGACTCACCACCTGGCCTGAATGATCAAATTGTTTCCATTCCGACACCCAAATCCGGCCCACTTGGAGGCTCCACAGCCTTAGAGGGTTCCCACCAACAGCGAGTCTTTGGGCCTGAGGGTGGCCTGGGTCCTCTACAAATGAAAAAGAGAGCCATGCCCCAGAGCAGGTTGGGTCATCAGGGGTTACCGAACTGTTAAAAAAAATCCATCTGCAATCAGGGGTTTTTTGGTAAATTTCATTTCTCTCATCTCTTTATGTACCTTAATTACTTTTTGTTGAGCGCTCCAACAGGAGACAGGTTATAATGACAGGCTGTCAGTTATTTAGCTTCTTCAAAGGTTGATCATATTCACCTCAGAACTGTGTTAGGCGGTGTCTTTGGTTCCCTCGCAATCAGCTTCAATGATACTGCAAGTTGAGTTTCAGGAGAGGAGACAGCTGCAAGGGGAATGAAATTAAGAAAATTGTTCCAGGAAGAAAAGGTTTAATGAAGGAAATGGGAGCAAAGGGACAAAACACATAGGATTCAAATTTGAATATTGAGTGGTGTGAAATGGCACGTTCACCCTTCCAGACATTTACTGAGTCTGTCTTCAAGCAAAAACACTATGCTGGATGATGTAATGCAAAATGCCTAGGTGAGAGGAAGGTTCACTAACTTTTTGGAGCACGTGCTAAATGCAGAGAACTGTGTGCCTTTCCAACGCTCTCTCATGAATCTTCACAACTCTGTGAAGGACATAACGTTCTCCTTCTACAGAAGAAGAAAACAAGATTCAAAAAATACTGATGATCCAATTAAAAAAAAAAAACGAGTAAAGGATCTTAATAGACTTTTCTGCCAAGAAGACATACAAATGGCCAATAAGCACATGAAAAGATGTTCAGCAGGCAAAGGAAATGTAAATCAAAACCACATGGGAAAAAAAAACAAAAAACAACAAAAAAAAACCACATGGAGACACCACTTCAGGATCACTAGAATGGCCATAATGAAAAAGACAATAACAAGTGTTGGTGAGAATGTGGGAAAATTGGAATAGTCACACACTCTTGATGGGAATGGAAAATGGTGCAGCTGCTTTGGAAAACAATGGCAGTTCCTCCGAATATTCAACAAAGAATTGCCATGTGACTCAACAATTCTACTGCTAGGTATATACCTGAGTGAAATGAAAACATACACCCATGCTCACCACAAAAAAGAAATGGTAATTGTGTGACGTGATGGAGGTGGAAATCATTTTGCAATATATGTGTATTAAATTAATCCATTGTACACCTTAAACTTACACAATGTTATATGTCAATTACAGCTCAATAAAACTGAAGAAAAACAAAAAACTTATGTCCACAGAACAACTTACAAATGAATGTTCATGGCAACATTATTCATAAGAGCTAAAAGGTGGAAACAACCCAAACATCCATCAACGGATGAATGGACAAATAAAATGTGGTAAATGGATATAATGGAATATTATTGAGCAATAAAAAAGGAATGGAGTAGTTACATGCTACCACATGGATGAATGCTGAAACTATTATACTAAGTGAAAAAAGCCAGATACAGGACTTCCCTGGCGGTCCAGTGGTTAAGCCTCCGAGCTCCCAATGCAGGGGGCACAACAGGTTCAATCCCTGATCGGGAAAGATCCCGCATGCCACATGGTGTGGCAAAAAAAAAAAAAAAAAAAAAGCCAGATACAAAAGACCACATATTGTATCATTCCGTTTATATGAAATGTCCGTTTATATGAAATTTATAGACACAGAAAGTAGATTAGTGGTTGCCTAGGGCTGGGGGTTGGGTGGCAGGGAAGAGGATTGACTGCTAATGGGTTACAGGGTATTTAGGGGAAGGGATGAACGCATTCAAAATTGATCATGATGGACTTCCCTGGCGGTCCAGTGGTTAAGACTCTGTGCTTCCAATGCAGGGGGCGCGGGTTCAATCCCTGGTTGGGGAACTAAGATCCCACATGCCGCATGGTGTGGCCAAAAAAACCCAAAAAACAGAAAAAAACTGATCATGATGATGTTTGCACAACTCTGTGAATATACTAAAAACCATTGAATTGACTGCTTTAAATAGATGAATGGTATGGTATATGAATTATACCTCAACAAACCTGAAATATATATAGTTCTTGATTCTGATATATAGTTTTTGCTTTTGTTTGTGTCTGGTTGCATTCCAGTCCAAATGGTAACATGAGCACATATTGTGGATGCCTCATTAATATTTTGATTTTTTTTTTTAATCTGTAACCATGAGGGAAAAAAAAGACATGCCTTGGGTATGTAAGAACACAACTAATGTTCACTGTGAGCTTGTGCCTGGCTCTGTGACGAGAACTTGATGTTCTGTGTGATATAGTCCTTACGAGAAAAGTGGTGTGTGGCAGTTTGAGCCCCCGGGAAAGTGGAGATCTGCACAGAAGAGGCTCGTTAGGGAGTGCTCCTGGAATCAGCGCCCGTGGGAGGAAGGGAAGGGGCAGGACCCGGTCAAGGGAGAAGTTGGATCCGACACAGTCTCAATAGAGACTGAAGCAGACCCTGTGGGGAGTTTTGAAGATGGGATGGCCCTTCAGAGCCTATGGGGTGTGAGGACCAGGCCTTAATACAACCCTGCCCATCAGCCAGTGGATGCTGGCTGCTCCCCGGGGAAGATGCTGGCTGTTCTCCCCAGTGAGGCACCTCCCCACAGGGGCTGACAGTGGAGGGAACAGCCTTCATTACTGATGGGGAATCTGGGTGGCACGTCAAAGCATCCATCATGATTATTATCTGAATGTGACACATAAGAAAATTGAAGCCTAGAGAGGCTAAGTAACTCGCCCAGTGTGGCAGGTGAGTATGTCGCAGGAGGCATTCAAATCTGAGATCTGGAGGAGGCTGGCTGCAGAGCTGAGGGCTTTTAGCTAAACTGCCTCTGCCCTGAGGAACTTTGAGAGGCTAGTATGGAGAAGAGAACCACAGCCGTGTACTGCAGAGGACTGCTCCCTCCAGAGGTGCTGCACAGCCAGGAGTGGTGGGTTCCTGGAGCAGGGGCCCCTCTGGGGCCACCAGCAGGGTGGCTTGTTAGAAAACTGCAGGATTCTCCACCCCACGCTGCTCTGGACCAGCCGCAAAGCGCCAAGCTCCCCTCCCCAAGAAGACATGCTACATGCTATAGAGCCACCTTCTGTTTCTGACTCCTCCCTGCCACCCACCTGGCAAACCCCCAGCCCATAATGCAAACAGAGACCACGTTAAAAATGAACAGGGAGGGCTTCCCTGGTGGCGCAGTGGTTGCGCGTCCGCCTGCCAATGCAGGGGAACCGGGTTCGCGCCCCGGTCTGGGAGGATCCCGCGTGCCGCGGAGCGGCTGGGCCCGTGAGCCGTGGCCGCTGAGCCTGCGCGTCCGGAGCCTGCGCTCCGCGGCGGGAGAGGCCACAGCAAAAATGAACAGGGAGTCTCATATCAGGGAGATGAGCAGGCAGCCAAGTAAACGGGAAGCTAGAATGAGACTCCCATCGCCTCGTTTTCCATAAATAATATAGATAGCAGACACCAAAGATGGGGTCAAGCAAAGGAGATCATCTCTGCGAACGTTGGAATTATTGTTTTTCACTTACACGCGGTATCAGTCAGAGCTCCTCCTAGTAATAGAAACCAATTCCAGCGGATTCAAGAGGAAGAGGGATATATTAAAAAGAAATTGGAGCTTAGATCACCAGGAGGCCTGGAGAACCAGAACTGGTCCGTCGAGGACAGTGATGCTTCTGGCACGCAAAGCTTGCAGCTGGCTTCACTGACCTTCTTGGTCAAGGACCCTCTGTTAGCTCCTGCCAGCTGCCCCAGGAACTCTGTTGTGTTCAGACACCTCCTCAAGCACCTTCCACAGTCTCTTCTCTTCGGACTCAGCCCTTAGGGCAATCGGGAAGTGCAGGGCAGCTCTCAACCCGTGGGATGCAGGCGTCTTGGATAAATGCCCCAGGCTGCCATCCTTGGGGCCCTCCTGCACGGTCCCCGGCAGGCATGAGCCTGGTTGCTCACAGAGGAAACAGCTCAACAACGCTCCCTTCACTGGCTTTTCCTCCTTCCCTATCTCAGCATCTCACACTCGACTCCTTCACTCCTGCTTCCTGGGGACACTTCCCAAATAAACTCCCTGCACTCAAGTCCTGACTCAGGCTCTGCTGTCTGGGGAGCACAAGGTGAGACACACACACGTACTAAAAGTACCAAAAAGGCCTGGTTACAACCACATTCATGACAGGTAGGGAAGAAGGGAGAAGAATGGAATTAGGAAGGGGGACAAAGAGGATTTTCACTTAAATCACGATAAAGTTTGTTTCTATAAAATACATATATCACTGAAGCAAAAATGAAAACATAAGGACATTTTTAAACGTTGGGTATTACCACCTCCCACCCCTTAAGGAGGGCTATTATTCAAAAAAAACCCCATAGAAAAACAGAAATGAGGGACTTCCCTGGTGTTCCAGTGGTTAAGAATCCACGTTCCAATGCAGGGGACGTGGGTTCGATCCTTGGACGGGGAACTAAGATCCCACATGCCGCAGGGCAACTAAGCCCGTGTGCTGCAACTACTGAGCCTGTGTGCTGCAACTAGAGAGAAGCCCGAGTGCTGCAATGAAGGGCCTGCGCACCGCAACGAAAGATCCTGCACTAAGACCTGATGCAGCCAAAAATAAATAAATAAATATTTTAAAAAGAAAGAAAGAAAGATAAATAGAAAAGAACAAGTGTTGGTGAGAATTGGAGAAATTGGAACCCTTGTGCATTCCCTGTGCAGCCTCTGTGGAAAATAGTATGGCAGTTCCAAAAAAATTAAACATAGAATTACCATATGAGGGGAGTTCCCTGGTGGCCTAATGGTTAGCATTCTGGGCTTTCACTGCCGTGGCCCAGGGTTCAATCCCTGGTCGGGGAACTGAGATCCCACAGGCCATGTGGTATGGTCAAAAAAAAAAAAAGTCACCATATGATCCAGCAATTCCACCTCTGGGTATATACCCCCCAAAATTGAAAGCAGGGACTCGAACAGATATTAGTACAAGAATGTTCAGAGCAGGATTAGTCAAAATAGCCAAAAGGTGGGAACAACCCTAACACCATCTACAGATGAATGGATAAACAAAACATGGCATATACATACAACGGGACATTTTTCAGCTTTCAGAAGGAAGGAAATTTTGAGACATGCTACTACATGGATGAAACTTGAGGACATTATGCTGAGTGAAATCAGCCAGACACAAAAGGATAAAGATGGTATGATTCCACTTACATGAGGTCTCTAGAGCAGTCACTTCATAGATACAGGAAGTAGAATGGTGGTTGCCAGGGGCTGGGGGAGGCGGGAGGGGGGAGTTAGTGTTGAATGGGCACAGAGTTTCAGTTTGGGAGGATGCAAAAATTCTGGAGATGGATGGAGACGACGGTTCCACCACAATGTGAAGATACTTAATGTCACTTAACTTGGTTAACACACTCATTCGTAACACATATTAATATACTTAAATACTTCTACATAATAATATGCCTAAAATGGTCAATTTTTATGTTATGCAGATTTTACCACAATAAAAAAATTACACACAAAATAATTCTGGGCCAGGTGTATCTGGATGTTTTATTCCCTATTTTATTTTATTTTCTTTAAAGAAGGATCAACTTTTTTTTTTTTTAATTAATTTATTTATTTTTGGCTGTGCTGGGTCTTCGTTTCTGTGTGAGGGCTTTCTCCAGTTGCGGCGAGTGGGGGCCACTCTTCATCGGGGAGCGCGGGCCTCTCACTGTCGCGGCCTCTCCCGTTGAGGAGCACAACAGGCTCCAGACGCGCAGACTCAGTAGCTGTGGCGCACGGGCTTAGTTGCTCTGCAGCACGTGGGATCTTCCGAGACCAGGGCTCGAACCCATGTCTGCTGCATTGGCAGGTGGATTCTTAACCACTGCGCCACCAGGGAAGCCCTATTCCCTATTTTAAATAGCAAGGAAATCTCTCTTAATAAAAGAAGAGAACATGGAAATTTGAAAAAAATTCATATAAGCAAATGGCTAATAAATACGTAAAAAGATGCTCAACCTCGGGCTTCCCTGGTGGCGCAGTGGTTGAGAATCCGCCTGCCGTTAGAGGGGACGCGGGTTCGTGCCCCGGTCTGGGAGGATCCCACATGCCGCGGAGCGGCTGGGCCCCTGAGCCATGGCCGCTGGGCCTGTGCGTCCGGAGCCTGTGCTCCGCAACGGGAGAGGCCACAGCAGTGAGAGGCCCGCATACCGGAAAAAAAAAAAAAAGATGTTCAACCTCAGGGTCGCCAGACAAAGGTAAGTGAAAGCAAGAATCTTTTGCTTCTTTTAAGCCATCAGAGTAGCAAAATAAAGGTTGATCACGTCACATTTTGCAAAGGTATAAACAAAATAATATTCTTACATCCTACTGGTGGAAATATGAATTGGCCAGGCAATTTGGTATAATTTTTTTAAATTTATTTTATTGAAGTATAGTTGATTTACAATGTTGCGTTAGTTTCAGGTGTACAGCAAAGTGATTCAGATATATATATATATACTTTTTCATATTATTTTCCATTATGGTTTATTACACGATATTGAATATAGTTCCCTGTGCTATACAGTAGGACCTTGTTGTTTAACCATTGACTACCTTCGTTTTTAATATAATTTATAATTGTAGGTCTGTATGATTTATTGTGCTTTTTTTACTTTGGTATAATTTATGAAAATTTAAACAAGATATACTATAAGGCAGCAATCCCAATTCCTGCTATCTATCCTAGAGAGAGATTGAGGAGCACATGGGTATAAGCCCAGGAAGGTTCATGACAGCAACTGTGTAATCACAGAAAATTAGAAACAGGGGTGGTTTATTACAGGATATTGAATATAGTTCCCTGTGCTATACAGTAGGACCTTGTTGTTTAACCATTGACTACCTTCGTTTTTAATATAATTTATAATTGTAGGTCTGTATGATTTATTGTGCTTTTTTTACTTTGGTATAATTTATGAAAATTTAAACAAGATATACTATAAGGCAGCAATCCCAATTCCTGCTATCTATCCTAGAGAGAGATTGAGGAGCACATGGGTATAAGCCCAGGAAGGTTCATGTCAGCAACTGTGTAATCACAGAAAATTAGAAACAGGGGCTTGGGCTTCCCTGGTGGCGCAGTGGTTGAGAATCTGCCTGCCAATGCAGGGGACAGGGGTTCGAGCCCTGGTCCGGGAAGATCCCACGTGCCGCGGAGCAACTGGGCCCGTGAGCCACAGCTACTGAGCCTGCGCGTCTGGAGCCTGTGCTCCGCGACAAGAGAGGCCGCGAGAGTGAGAGGCCCGCGCACCGCGATGAAGAGTGGCCCCCGCTCGCCTCAACTAGAGAAAGCCCTCGCACGGAAATGAAGACCCAACACAGCCAAAATAAATAAATAAATTAATTAATTAATTTTAAAAATAAATTAAAAAAACAACAGGGGCTTCCCTGGTGGCGCAGTGGTTAAGAATCTGCCTGCCAATGCAGGGGACACGGGTTCCATCCCTGGTCTGGGAAGATCCCACATGCTACAGAGCAACTAAGCCCCTGCACCACAACTACTGAGCCTGCACGATAGAGCCCGCGAGCCACAACTACTGAGCCCACATGCCACAACTACTGAAGCCCGCGTGCCTAGAGCCCGTGCTCCGCAACAAGAGAAGCCACCACAATGAGAAGCCCACGCACCACAATGAAGAGCAGCCCCCGCTCGCTGCAACCAGAGAAAGCCAGCGCACAGCAATGAAGACCCAAGGCAGCCAAAAATAAATAAATAAATAAATTTATAAGAAAAGAAAAGAAACAGCCTGGGACTGTGGGATGTTATGAGGTAAAATTTTGTGGGTTTTTTTGGCCACGCCACACAACTTGCGGGATCTTAGTTCCCCAACCAGGGATCCAACCCGGGCCCCCGGCAGTAGAAGCACGGAGTCCTACCCACTGGACCACCAGGGAAGTCCCTGTTATGAAGAAATTAAAAGGAAAGAAGCCATGTTACGTATCTGCAAGGATAGATCCCTAAGACACATCCTTAAGAAATACAAGCAATTGCAGAGCAATTATTTTAATTATTAGGGACTCATTTTAT
This sequence comes from Physeter macrocephalus, assembly GCF_002837175.3. NCBI lineage: Eukaryota > Metazoa > Chordata > Mammalia > Artiodactyla > Physeteridae > Physeter > Physeter macrocephalus. Next base: position 78,170 of record NW_021145348.1, read on the forward strand.
GTAGCAAATTTAATTTGCAGGCATACAAATTATTATAAATGATTTGGTGATTACTGTGGGATTTTTGGCTGTCAACTGGTTCTGTGTGTGGTTCTAATTTGGGATTCAGTGGAAGACTGAGCCCACGGTTATAAAGGGTCTGAACCATGTGTATGATAAGCTAAATACAACCCAACTGCAGGTGAATGGACAGAGAAATAGTAAGACTTGGCACTTCCCAAATTTTTCACTTAGGGTTTTTAATTTTTTCTTTATTTATTGTTTTATGTAAACAAGTATAGCACTTGGTAATAGATTTCTAGGATTTGATTTAAAGGCTTTTTTTCTTTAAGGCTCTTTATGGAAAATTTCAAACATACGCAAATATAGAGGAAATCATGTCATAAAACCCTCGGTATAGGGCTTCCCTGGTGGCGCAGTGGTTGAGAGTCCGCCTGACGATGCAGGGGACGCGGGTTCGTGCCCCGGTCCGGGAAGATCCCACGTGCCGCGGAGCGGCTGGGCCCGTGAGCCATGGCCGCGGAGCCTGCGCGTCCGGAGCCTGTGCTCCGCAACGGGAGAGGCCACAACAGTGAGAGGCCCACGTACCAAAAAAAAAAAAAAAAACCCTCGGTATAAACAAGGTCCTACTTGTTTAGCACAGGGAACTATATTCAATATCCTGTAATAAACCATGATGGGAAAGAATATGAAAAAATATATATATGTATAACTGAATCACTGCTGTACGCCAGAAACTAACACAACATTGTAAATGAACTATACTTTAATAAAATAGATTACAAAAACAAAAAACCCTCCGTATTTATCACTCAGTTTCAACAGTTACCCACGTTTGCCAATCTTATTTCACTTCCTCCCCTCACCCCTGGCCAGCCTTTTTCAGCCAAACACAGACATTATGTCATTTTACCCATAAGTACATCAATACGCATCCTTAATAAGAGCATTTGAAAAAAAAATCATGTGCCATTGTCCCCTTAATAAAATGAATAATTCCTCAATATCATCTAATCTCTGATTGTCTAAAGTAGCTGGTTTTTTCAGATCAGAATCCAAACAAGAGCTACACACCACATGTGACTGTGCCTCAAAGTCTCTTTTATTACATAATAGTCTTCTCTCCTTTTTTAAAAAAATGACATTGATTTGATAGAGAAACCAGGTCATTCATATGTCTTATAAAATCTTCCACTTTCTGGATTTGGCAGGTGGGGTCCTCATGGTATAGTTTTCCCTAGTCCTTTATACGCTGCGTTTCCTGTGAACTGGTGGTTAGCTCCAAAGGCTTGATCATATTCATTTGCGTTGGTTTTGGCCAGAACTCTTCACAGGTGGTGCCACGTTTATTTTTATTTTTATTATTTTATTATTTTATTTATTGATTTTTGGCTGCGTTGGGTCTTCGTTGCTGCATGCAGGCTTTCTCTAGTTGTGGCGAGCGGGGGCTACTCTTCGTTGTGGTGCGCGGGCTTCTCATTGCAGTGGCTTCTCTTGTTGCACAGCATGGGCTCTAGGCACTCGGGCTTCAGTAGTTGTGGCTCGCGGGCTCTAGCGCACAGGCTCAGTAGTTGTGGCGCCCGGGCTTAGTTGCTCCGTGGCATGTGGGATCTTCCCGGACCAGGGATGGAACCCATGTCCCCTGCATTGGCAGGCGGACGCTCAACCACTGCGCCACCAGGGAAGCCCCAGTGCCACATTAGTGGTGCCAGGATTGGCCAGAGGAGTCATGTGGTGTCAGCCTGATCCCTCCAGGATCCCATCTCATGGTTTTAGCATTCATTGATGAGCATTGCCTTAGGGTTTGCTAAGATGGTGGTTTTCTAATTCTGTTCTTCCTCTTGCACTTATTACTAGAATTCTGTAAAGAACTTTCCTTTACCGGTTCTATGATTTCACTAAAATAGTTTGAATAGGAAAGAAAATTTTTTACATCGACTCCTGTGAGCCTTTTTTCCCTTTGGTAATTTTTTAAATTTTGAAACAATGTTTGACTTACAGAATAGTTACAAGAATAGGACAAAGAACTCTCATAGACCCTCCATCCAGATTCCCCAATTGTTTGCATTTCACCCCTGTTGCTGACTCATTTTCTCTTTCAAATATACAACTTTTTAACTATTGGAGAGTGAAGTGCACACACAATGCTCCTTCACCTACAAATACAATAGTGCGTATTTCCTAAGAACAAGGACATACTCTTAAATAATCATGAACAATGGTTGATATCAGAAAATTAACATTGATACAATGCTACTATTTAATCTATGACCCTATTCATGGTTTGCCAGTTGTCCCAACAAATCTTTTATTTAAAAAAAAAATTCTATTCCAGGATCAAGGCCAGGATTCAGCATTGCATTTAATCTCTTTTTTCTTTAGTCTCCCCCAGTCTGGAATGGCTTCTAAGTCTTCTGGTCTTTCGTAACCTTGACATTTTTGAAGAATACAGACCAGTTATTTAGTAGCTTCTGTGAACTTCTAACGCGATTAGTCTTTGATAGCTTCCTCGCTTTCTGGCATAACAAGATGTCCCAAGTTCATCTGTACCTTCCCTATTCCCTATCCTCATGGCCATTTCTCTAAAGATCCCTGGTTTCTTTCAGTGGGAAACGGGACATAGAGATGGGAACTGAATTCTGATGACACTGATAATGGGGGCGAGGCATGAGTGGGGGTAATGGGTAGGTGAGCAGCGCCCGCTGAAGCAGGGCTGGCCCCCCAGCTGTGCCCCAGACCCCTCGTCTGGGGGAACAGCATTTTCAGGCTGGCCTTTGTGGACCAGTTTTTCTGACTGGGAAAATCAGGGGGAATGTATGGCCCTTCTCCACTGGCGTGGCTTTGGGTGTGGTTCACCCAGTATAATCCCTGAGCTGTTTTCCTACTCCTTTTTCATTTTATGACTTGTGAGATTTGCCTTTTCTTAGCTAACATTATTGATTTATTGGAGGTGCAAACGCAGAACTGGGACATCAGGAGGCTGTCAAGGAAGGGTCAGAACACCTGTATAAACATTAGGTGACTGAGCAAAGCAGAACTGCAGCCATAAACGCACACAGTGGCACAGGGGAGTCGATTTGCCCCAGGCCGGCCGGCCCGCCTGTGCATCTCTGGATGCCATTGTTCTTAGCAGAGTCCTTCCCGTCGTGCTTAGACAGGCTCCTGACCCACTGGGAATATGGCTGTTCTACTAACAGCAATCCTGTCTCTTGTTCTTATGAATTATCTAAAAGAACAAACTTCTTAAGTGATACGCAATCCTGGGTCCTGGGTTCCTACCATTCCACCGTCCCGGGGGCCACAGCTCCCAGGGAAACAGGAAGGCTGAAGTAAAAGGACAAGAAGAGGTTGCCTACCGTTGGGAGGCTAAGGAGCCTGCACATTTGCCTTTTCTGTTTTCCATAATGAAGCGTAGCAGAAAATGCTCCGGGGCTGTCTCAGGACAGAACTGCAGGTGTCAGAGAGAAGGGAGATTGGGGGCATCAAAGGAGCAGGGGGTGGGGGTGGGCTGGGGGGAGGCTGGGGGGCAGAAACTGTGGTCCAGACAAGAATCTAAGTGCAGCCATTTCCTTGAGCCTCAACTCAGTTCTCTATTTTCTAAGCACCACTTCCCACCATTCTAGGCTAACTGCCTTTCCTGTCCCTTGCAACGTCTTGGGCAGGTTCAGACGCTTTAGGTTGTTAAGACTCAGGCCAGCTCTGTTTCAAACTTCACTTGCACATGTGACTCAGAGCTTCGTCAGCTCCTCTCCCCAAACAAGCTGGGGCGCTGACCCGGGTTGCTGGGAGAATGCGGGAGACTGCGGGTGGGTGTGGTCTGGTTCTGTGATACCTCCTACTCCCTCTCTTTTCAAGGCCTACCTTCCTAGCTTCCCTGGTGTAGAGAGCAACAAATGGAAATGGAAACCGCTGGGGTGGGAATTATTAAGGGGGAACAGACCCCTTAATTTAACCTGCTGTGTGTCCAAGACAGGGAAGGCCCCAGGTCTGGCCGGGTTTAGTTCTATCTACTACTCGTCTCTGATGATAGGGTGGACTCCACATAGATGCACAGATTACGTAAGACGTGTAACAAGTGTTATTGATCAAATCTTGGTAGGGTACATGTGAGTGCAAAGGACAGAGGGGTCAATTCTAATTGGGGTGTAGAGGGACTTAACCTGCTTTCGTTTCCCAAACAACCCAAGAACCAGTGGATTCCAGAAGCTTTAGGGGCCCTATCTGATACAAGAGCTTCATCTAGTACATGAATGATGATACAGGGCAAGACTGTTTCAGACACAGTACAGCTCCATGCATGACTTATTCATGCAGATGAGTCCTACTTGGTTTCTCCTGCCTTTAGTGGTTTCTGAACTTGTATGCTGGTGAAAGTTCTGGGGGATGAACCGAGCTGACATGGAACATTCCTCTTCTACACTTAAAAGAAGTGAGCCACTCAACTGCCAAGACATGGAAACAACCTCAATGTCCGTCAACAGGTGAATGGATAAAGAAGATGAGGTGTATATATACACAATGGAATACTATGCAGCAATAAAAAGAGAATGAAATAGTGCCATTTGCAGCAACATGGATGGACTTAGAGATTATCATACTAAGTGAAGTAAGTCAGAAATGAGAAGCAAATACCATATGATATCACTTATATGTGGAATCTAAAAAAAAGACACAAATGAACCTCTCTACAAAACAGAAACAGACTCACAGACATAGAGAACAGACTTGTGGTTGCCAGCGGGGTTGTGGGGGTGGAGGAGGGATAGGTTGGGAGTTTGGGGTTAGCAGATGCAAAGTATTACACTGTATATAGGATGGATAAACAACAAGGTCCTACTGTATAGCACAGGGAGCTATATTCAATATCCTGTGATAAACCATAATGGAAAAGAATATAAAAAAGAATGTATATATATATATATATATATGTATAATTGAATCACTTTGCCATACAGCAGAAACTAACACAACATTGTAAATCAACTATACATTAATTTAAAAAAAGAGACAGAGAGAAAGACAGGGCACACACGATTGAGAGGTTGGGAGATTATGGGAATAAAAAGTGAACTGGAAAAAAGAAAAAGTAGTGAGCCACTGAACATCACAGATACTTGCAGAGCTAGTTGGGACCTCAGAAGGCATCTGGTCAACCAATTCATGTTCCAGATGGTGACGTTAAGGTTCAGCTAAGCCCTGGGGCCAACCAGTGTGGTGGTGCACGTGCCCAGGCTCCCTGGGTTCAAATCCTGGCTGTGCTACTTCCTAGCTGAATGATCTTGGGCAAATTACCGTGTACCTCATTTTCTTTATCTGTAAATGGCGGCTTTAACTACCAGCTTCACGGGGTTGTGTGAAAGGAAAATCAAAACGGAGTTGGTATTGCCAAGAGCACTAAAATGGAGGCCACTGAAGAAGTGTGACTTATGCACATCTCAGCCCAGATGGAATCTGAACTTGGATCACTTCTTGTCTTAACACAGGCATCCAGATATCTGCCCAATATTCCAGAAACTCAAGATACTTATTGGATCCTTACTTGAAAATAAGTCCATTGGAAAAAAAATTTATAAGAAAATGAATCTGTATCTGAAGGGTGACATCAGTGATTAAGCTTGAGAAATTAACCAGATATTGTTAATATATTTGACAAATGAACAGCAGGGTTTTGAATTGTAAAAGAAAAGAAATCTGCGCTGAGGTTGAAAAGTATACTGCTGATGTTTGGGGAAATTTTTTTTTTAATAAATTTATTTATTTTTGGCTGCATTGGGTCTTCATTGCTGCACGCAAGTAGGTAGCCCCTGCTCTCCCCAACTAGAGAAAAGCTCACGTGCAGCGATGAAGACCCAATGCAGCCAAAAATAAATAAATAAATAAACAAATTTATTTTAACAAAAAAAAGACAGTGGGTTCAAGTCCCTATCTGAGTTGTGTGGTTTCATAACCATTAACGAGTGATTTGTCCAAAGTTATAGAGCTACACGGCGGCAGGGTGTGATGAGGGAGGGAGAAGCAAAGGGGGATAAACTGCACCGCAGAAGGTGCCTGCTTCCTGTCGAAGCCGCTGACGCCCTGTTAGACCCATGAGCTGCAGAAAAACAGCTTTCCCAACCTGAGAAGGGGGAGGACAGCCCAAGAATCAAAGGACTTTCATTTCCAAAGACACCTGAAGGTCATTCTTTTTATTTTATTTTTTATTTTTTTAAAATTTATTTTTATTTTTGTGGTACGTGGGCCTCTCACTGCTGTGGCCTCTCCCGTTGCGGAGCACAGGCTCCGGACGCGCAGGCTCCGCGGCCATGGCTCACGGGCCCAGCCGCTCCGCGGCACGTGGGATCTTCCCGGATCGGGGCACGAACCCGTGTCCCCTGCATCGGCAGGCGGACTCTCAACCACTGAGCCACCAGGGAAGCCCTGAAGGTCATTCTTATTGTATGACTTGGCCAACGGTTGCCTTTATTGGTGGCAACCGTGCAATTAGGTGATAAAGGTCTCCACTGTAAAGGACCCACATACGATGTGTAATTAAATGTGCATTTCTGAGAACCAAAGCCAAGCTAAAACTTAAAAACAAAACACAATAAATCTTCCTTTAGATGCAGAGAAAAGATTCCATTAACTTCTTGTTTCTGAACAGCCTACTGCTCCGAGATAGGGGCAGTGCTCTAAAATAAACACCAACACTCCTACCAAATGGGCAAAAACAAGAGCAAACAAAAGCAAGAGCAAATGACACACCCAAGTGGAGCTTGAATTCTGGAAGCAGGTGGATCTCAACTGGTAAGAATGAGCTCCTGGCCTGGAAGGAAGTGCTGTCAATTTTAATTCTGTGTGTGAGTCAATGCCACAAGCATGAAAGAAACTGTATGTAATTAGTTTGCTTCTTTGCAGAGAGCTGTTTAAATGGAGTATTCTACTGGGAAGCGGTTATGTAAAGGACGATGCAACACAAAGGACCCAGGTGGGAAACTGGAAAAAAACCCTCTGATCTGGGTGGTGTCCTCTCTACCCGTTTGCCTGCTTTGTCGGGCGCTGGGCACAGTCAAAGCCTTGCCCCCTGGTTGCCAACAGCAGGTGTGACAGTCTGCCTTGGCTTGACTTTGCTGCACAACAGTCCTATTAGCATTTCCTTATTCTGCCAGCCCTGAGCTTGTGATTTTTTTGACATCGAAAAAATAGCTCCTCAGAATTTGTTTCCCAAAGCTTTACTTCACTTCCACCTTTTTTTTTTTTTTTTTTTTTTGGCCACGCCACTCAGCTTGCAGGATCTTAGTTTCCTGACCGGGGATTGAACCCAGGCCCTCAGCAGTGAAAGCACAGAGTCCTAACCACTGGACCACCAGGGAACTCCCCCACTTCCACCTTTTACGAGAAGTTTGAGATGTGTGAGAGAGGTTGTCCTGGAGAAAAAACCAGAACCGTGGAAGAAGGACGGATGTGTTCTCTAATGACCACGTGACTCTCATCGTACAGCAGTTGGGGGCTCCAGCCAAACAAGGAAAAGAAACACACAAGCTTATCACCACAAGTGCTGTGTTTAGGAGACCCTCGGGTTATATGGCACAAACCATGAAGGAAATCAGCACCATCCTCAACTTCCTGGAGCCCCCATCATCCCCCCCCTGGCCAAACCTGGGGGCTGAGTCTCCACCCAGCAACCTCACTGTACCTTTAGAACTCTCTCCAGCTCAAGACCTCCCGTGGCTTCTCATCACAATTAGAATAAACCGCATACTCTGGTTTTCTAGGGTAAGGGCAAATACAAGGAAAGAATAAGAGGCTTAATTCTCCTGTTGAAAGTAAAGGAAGAGATGTCCTTCCCCCTTCCTTTTCTTAGAGCATTTACTTTAGAACCCAGGCCCTCAGCAGTGAAAGCACAGAGTCCTAACCACTGGACCACCAGGGAACTCCCCCACTTCCACCTTTTACGAGAAGTTTGAGATGTGTGAGAGAGGTTGTCCTGGAGAAAAAACCAGAACCGTGGAAGAAGGACGGATGTGTTCTCTAATGACCACGTGACTCTCATCGTACAGCAGTTGGGGGCTCCAGCCAAACAAGGAAAAGAAACACACAAGCTTATCACCACAAGTGCTGTGTTTAGGAGACCCTCGGGTTATATGGCACAAACCATGAAGGAAATCAGCACCATCCTCAACTTCCTGGAGCCCCCATCATCCCCCCCCTGGCCAAACCTGGGGGCTGAGTCTCCACCCAGCAACCTCACTGTACCTTTAGAACTCTCTCCAGCTCAAGACCTCCCGTGGCTTCTCATCACAATTAGAATAAACCGCATACTCTGGTTTTCTAGGGTAAGGGCAAATACAAGGAAAGAATAAGAGGCTTAATTCTCCTGTTGAAAGTAAAGGAAGAGATGTCCTTCCCCCTTCCTTTTCTTAGAGCATTTACTTTAGAAAACCTGTACGTTCTTTCCCTGTCTCTTTGAAATGTATGTGAATCTGTTTAAAGCTAAAGAATCCTCTCGCCAGATCTTTCTCAAGGACTTGGGAAACCTCCCTTTGAAATGCCACCATCAAGGACGAGAGCACCCCACCTCCCAGCTTCTCCGGGAGCTCAGGAGCCTACGCCTATTTCCCTTTGGATAAAGCCAATTAGTGAACACAGATGGCCTCCCCAACCAACAAGGGAAGTTAGGATGAGTGCTGTGACACAGGATGCTGCTTAGCCCTCTTACTTGAGGACCAGTCACTGTTCCTCTCGCGAACGTGTTTGCGATAAGTTGTATCCGCTTGGCTCTAGAAAAGGGCGGGATGTCTTCCTGTCTCTGCCCCCTCTTAGTGGAGTGCCTGTGATGCATGTCAAATTCCGGTTTAATGCTTATTCAACGATGAAATTGTTTTCTTTCTCTTCTGCCTTTGTGGAGAGATGTTCTAGGTCGGGAGGAGATTTTGTTTTTACCTACCCTTCCCCCTCCTTCCCTTTGCACTCAGCTCCAGCCACCCTGGCCTTTGTACTCATCTTAAAAAGCGCTGAGCATGCTTCTGACTCAGGGCCCTACCTTTTTTGTTCTTCTGGCTCAGCCCAGTTTCTGCCCATAGATTTCCCGTGACTTGCTTCCTTCTTTTACCTGGTCATTCCTCAGAGAGCCCGTACCTGATCACAGCTCTCAACGCCCTTCATTTTGCCTCACAGCACTGATCACTATCTGTTCATTGACTCTAGTCTCTGCTGTAGGTTAACCCGCGTGAGGTCAGGACTTGGTCTGTGCTGCTCATCACTGTACCTGCCACATCGGAAGGAAATACAGTTAAAAATAAGTCTCCTGGGGCTTCCCTGGTGGCGCACTGGTTGCGAGTCCGCCTGCCGATGCGGGGGACGCGGGTTCGCGCCCCGGTCCGGGAGGATCCCACATGCCGCGGAGCGGCTGGGCCCGGGAGCCATGGCCGCTGAGCCTGCGCGTCCAGAGCCTGTGCTCCGCGGCGGGAGAGGCCGCAACAGT
>NW_021145348.1:87695-140814 GCF_002837175.3 Physeter macrocephalus
CACACACACACACACACACACACACACACACACACACACACACACAAAGTCTCCTGGGAATTCCCTGGTGGTCCAGTGGTTAAGACTCCATGCTCCCAATGCAGGGGGCCCGGGTTCAATCCCTGGTCAGGGAACTGAGATCCTACAAGCCACAGGGTACGGCCAAAAAAAAAAAAAAAAAAAGTCTCCTGTCAACCCTGAAAACCTCTCCACAAGGCACCTTCAACACAACAATTTTTAACATTGCAGGGGTCCTGCAATTTGGCCATTAATTTTCAACCCTTCCTCTCTGGGTACTGGTGGAAATCTGGGCTAGATGTGGCCAGGGTAGAGTTTTTCTGCTCGAGCCTCATCCTCAGCCTTCCTGGTGCTGCCTTTTGCGGGTCTGCGTCCCATGTTATTCTGTGGGTCTCGCTGGCCGTGATGGGAACAAGGCATGGGGAACCTTTCTGCACTCATGCTGGTTAGACCCCCCTCCTGTGTGCCTCCAGTGGACTCCCGTGTCTTCTGACACACGGTCACACACCAGTTTACAGTTCCCACCCCAGGAGTCCAGCATATAGTAATTTCTCAATAAATGTAAAGTAAATGAGTTCACCAGCAAAAACTTTGATCTTGCGTCATGTTGCTTTTAGACGGCACTTGTTACCATGACGTGGGCCAAGGTGTACATGTGCCTTTCCCTCAGACAGTAATTCCTCCAAAAGGAGATGCAGTGGGATGGTAGATGACCTCCCAGGCCCTGAGGAACAGTAAGCTGTGATCTTAGAAAACGAGCTAGGGTTCTATTGTTGATATTGGAGACTTAAGAGAATAAGAAATACCGTAGTTGTGTCCAGAGACCAAAGAAGTGTCATCATACAAGTCTATCAGGGTCTGCCTGGCCCTTCCAGAAGACAAGAGGGCTCGCAACAGGCCATCTGATCCAGATTCAGTGTCCAAGATGAGCACACCTGCTGAGTGTGACCAACCGGGAAATAGAACATTCTGTGTGGGAGAAAGGCTAGAAAGCCAACTTAATATTGAATCCTTGCCTAGGGCACCCTTAGTCATCGACTCCTTCATTAAACAACAAAGATCCATGAATTAAAGTTCTATTTTTTTTTCCTTTTTTACCAAACGATATTATTTTTGCCTTTGTGTTCCTGTGAGAAACCTCTAAAAAATGGATATGTCAGTGGAGCCTGTTACAAAGAAAAAACAGAGGCATTCTAGCTACAAAAAAAAGGAAAGTTTGCCCAAAAGAGAGTATAGAATAATATCACCTTGAGACACAGACAAGAGCCCCTTCCCTGGACCCTGCACTTTAAAATTTTTTTTTTTTATTTTTTATTTTTTTTTTTTGCGGTATGCGGGCCTCTCACTGTTGTGGCCTCTCCCGTTGCGGAGCACAGGCTCCGGACGCGCAGGCGCAGCGGCCATGGCTCACGGGCCCAGCCGCCCCTGCATCGGCAGGCGGACTCTCAACCACTGCGCCACCAGGGAAGCCCAACCCTGCACTTTAGAAGGCCCCATATCACCAACATACAAGTACAAACTTAAAGACCAATAAGCACCTATGTCACTTGGATCTGGTGCTCGTAGCTGCCACAGCACAACCACGACCCATAACCGTCAACATACACTCTTTTTTTTTAAACAATGAGTTTATTTTTTATTTTATGTATTTATTTATTTATTTTTGGCTGCATCGGGTCATAGTTGCGGCACATGGGATCTTTCACTGCAGCACACGGGCTTCTCTCTCTAGTTGTGGCATGCGGGCTCTCTAGCTGTAGCTTGCTTGCTCAGTAGTTGCGGTGCGTGGGCTTAGTTGTCCTGCGGCATGTGGGATCTTAGTTCCCTGACCAGGGATCGAACCCGCAACCCCTGCGTTGGAAGGCGAAGTCTTAACCACTGGACCACCAGGGAAGTCCCCAACATACACTTTTATGACTAACACTGGTCAGGCCCCAGAGAGGCTTCCCTACATCCTTTGCCCTATGTCTTCAAAATCCAAGGCGACAGTGCCTGGATGCTGTGAAGATCTGTGGGTTCTTCAGATATAAGCACATTTGGGGGAAACAATTAAAAGGGGTGGTAGCTCCACGACAGTAGTAGAAACCAGAACAGTAGCAGACCAGCCAGAAGTTTAACAGAGAGAACCAGGGAAAGAGACAGCCAAGAAGAGTCTTCCCAGGATCCCACTCATCCCTGGGGCGTCTGGAAGGCGGCTGCATGTACTAGGTTGCACCCATGCAGGAGCAGTCAGAGCAGGATACAGAGCAGATTTGAGAGCATTCTCCACACCACACACATCCAACAGCAAAGAGCAGGAGCCCTACTGGCTCAAGGGACTGAAGCACAAATTCTGACCAAATGCCGGCTGAACAATAAGCTGCTGTGCCCCAGGGTGACTCCGGAGATTCATACCCAAATAAAATCACACTCATCCTTGGTGCTCTGGAAGACTGTGAAAATGCCCAAGGCTGCACCCCCTCAGAAGGGATGAACATGGGGCAAAACTGTGAACTCCCAAACTGTGAAAGCTGTCTCCTAGCTACACACCTACATCCAAGAGCTGAGAACTAAAAATATAACTGGTTAAGGGGGCTTAAGCACAACTTTTGACCAATAAGTGGCTTATGCTGACCGGGGGTGATCTGTAGGAAATCAGGTTAAAAGATTTTTTTTTTTAATTTTGTAAGAAAAAGAAAAATCTGAGCAGAGACATCAGAAGATGCCCACTCTACACACAAACCAGGAAGTTGACTTCACAGAATTAGTTGAGAATTAAACAAATAAACCAGTATCCAAACAAACAACAGTTACAACAATAAGGCTCAGAGCAGGAGGACATTCAGTATATAGTGTTGCTACAATATATCGTCTAAAATGTCCAACTTTCAACAAGAGCAAAAAAACTTTAAGACATGCAAAGAATCAGGAATGTGTGATTCACACACATGGAAAAACATGAGGCAATATAAACTGCTTTTGAAGGGGTCCAAAAGTTGAACACATTTGAGAAAGACTTCAAAGCAACTGTTATAAGTATGTGTTAAAAAACAAAGGAAACTATGTTTAAGAAGTAAAGGAGGTATGATAACGAGGACTCATGAAGTACAGAATGTTAATAAAGAGATGGAAATTGTTTTTAAAAAATGAAAATTCTGGGGCTTCCCTGGTGGTGCGGTGGTTGAGAATCTGCCTGCCAATGCAGGGGACATGAGCTCGAGCCCTGGTCTGGGAAGATCCCACGTGCTGCGGAGCAACTAGGCCCGTGAGCCACAACTACTGAGCCTGCGCGTCTGGAGCTTGTGCTCCGCAACAAGAGAGGCTGCGATAGTGAGTGGCCCGTGCACCACGATGAAGAGGGGCCCCCGCTCGCCGCAACTAGAGAAAGCCCTCGCACAGAAACGAAGACCCAACACAGCCAAAAATAAATAAATAAATAAATAAAATTAAAAAATAAAAAAACACATCTCTAAATTCCATTGAGTTTGTTTAATAAAAAAATGAAAATTCTGGAGTTGAAAAGTATAATAATCAAAACAGAAAATTCACTGGAGGGGCTCAATAATAGACTTGAGTTGGCAAAAGAAATCAGTCAACATGAAGATAGATCAATAGAGATTATGCAATCTGAAGAACATTAAGAACACATAATGAGAAACAATGAACAGAGCCTCAGAGAAATGTGGAACACCACTTAAGCACACCAACATGTGCATGATGGGAAGGAGCAGAGAGAAAAAAATATTCAAAGAAATAACACTTGAAAACTTCCCAGATTTGATGAAAAAACACCAATCCACACATCCAAAAAGCTCAAAAAAGTTCACATAGAATAAATGCAAAAAGATCCACACCCAGACTCATCATAATCAAACTGTTAAAAGCCAAACATAGAGAAAATCTTGAAAACATCAAGATAAAAACAATTAATCTGATATGTGTTAACAATAAGATTAACACCTGACTTCTCTTCAAAAACAATGGAGGGTACTTCCCTGGTGGAGCAGTGGTTAAGAATCCGCCTGCCAATGCAGGGGACACAGGTTCGGGCCCTGGTCAGGTAGATCCCACATGACGCAGCACAGCTAAGCCTGTGTGCCACAACTACTGAGCCTGCGCTCTAGAGCCCACAAGCCACAATTACTGAGCTTGCATGCCACAACTACTGAAGCCCACACACCTAGAACCTGTGTTCCACAACAAGAGAAGCCACTGAGATAAGAAGCCTGCGCACCACAACAAAGAGTAGCCCTGGCTCACCACAAGTAAAGAAAGCCTGCGTGCAGCAATGAAGACCCAACGCAGCCAAGAATAAATAAATAAATAAATTTATTTATTTAAAAAAATTAAAAAACCAATGGAGGCTCGAAGGCAGTGGGGCAATGTATACAAAGTACTAAAATAAATAATACCCAAACAAATGACACCCCAAAATCCTATACCAGGCCAAGCTATCATTCAAAAATGAAGGTAAAATTATAAATTAAACAAAAACTGATAGAATTTTTTGCTAGCAGACTTTCCTTATAGGAAATATCAAAAGAAGTTCTACAAGCAGAAAGGAAATGACCCAGACAGTGATTTGAATCCACATGAAATAACCAAGAACTCCAATAAAGGTAATAATGTAGGCAATAATAAATGAAAGTATACTTACATATTTATTTTTATTCCCTCTCTTAACTGATTTTAAAAGTAATTGCATAAAACAGTATCTATAAAATTGTACTGTTGGGCCTAAAACACATGGAAATGTTAATATACTTGACAACAATACAAAGGAAGGTGATGAGAATGAGGTTATATTGGAAAAAAGGAAATGACACCACATGGTAATGCAAATCTACAAGAAGAAATAAAGAAAACCAGAAATGATAAATAAGAAGATTAATTTTTTAACCCCATAAACATATCTGAGGTCTCATTTTCCCCTTTACTTCTTTAAAATACACAAGATTATATAAATAATAATAATAACAACATATTGTTGAGTTTGTAAATATATACACATAAATGTATAACAAGAATATCGGAAAAAAAAATATTGCAAAAAGAGGGAAGAAAGGGAATTATGTAGGAATAAAGTTTCTATTTCTTACTGGAATTAAGCTAGTGTATATCTCAAGAAGTAGATTCTGGGGAGTTCCCTGGTGGCCTAGTGTTTAGGATTCCAGACTTTCACTGCTGTGGCCCAGGTTCAATCCCTGGTCAGGGAACTGAGATCCCACAAACGGCGCAGTGTGATGGAAAAAAAAAGTAGATTATGATAAGTTAAGATGTATATTGTAAGCCCTAGAGCAATTTTAACTCCTATAGCAACTATAGTCCTATTTTCTTATAGGAAAAGAATAAACAAATAATTTAAAAGCATGAAAGGAGAAACAGAGGAAAGGAATTATGAGACATATAAACATCAAAAAGCAAAATGGCAGATATAAATCCACCGTATCAATGGTATCATTAAACGTGAATGGTTTAAACAATCCATTCAAAAGTCAGAGATTATCAGACTGCATAAAATATATATATATATTCAACTATATGCTGTCTACAAGAGACACACATTAGATTCAAAGATACAAACTGGTTGAAAGTAAAAGGATGAAAAAATTATAACAAGCACATAGCAACCTTAAGACAGCTGGAGTGGCTAGAATAACATCAGACAAACTAGTTTTTTGTTTGTTTGTTTGTTTTGCGGTACGCGGGCCTCTCACTGTTGTGGCCTCTCCCGTTGCGGAGCACAGGCTCCGGACGCGCAGGCTCAGCGGCCATGGCTCACGGGCCCAGCCGCTCCACGGCATGTGGGATCTTCCTGGACCGGGGCACGAACCCGTGTCCCCTGCATCGGCAGGCGGACTCTCAACCACTGCGCCACCAGGGAAGCCTGACAAACTAGTTTTTAAGATAAAAACTGTACCTAGAGATAAAGAAGGACATTTTATATTGATAAAGGGATTAGTCTATCAAGAAGATGTAATGATTATAAACACATATAAACCTAACAATAGACCTCCAATATATATGAGACAGAATCTGATAGAATTGAAGGGAGAAGTGGACAAATCAACAATAGTAATTAGGAACGTCAATATCCCACTTTCAATGATGGATAGAACTATAAGGCAGAAAAATCAACAAGGATGGAGAAAGTTATAAACCAGCTCAACCTAACAGACATCTAGAGAACACCCAACAACAGCAGAATACACATTCTTCTTACGTGCACATGGGATATTGTTTGGGACAGACCAAACCAAATGCTAAGCCAAAAACCATAATATATTTAAAAGGATTGAAATCAACCAACTATGGTCTTCAAGCACAAGGAATTAAATTAAAAATTAACAATAGAAAGAAATTTGGGGGACTTCCTTGGTGGCGCAGTGGTTAAGAATCAGCCTGCCAGGGGCTTCCCTGGTGGCGCAGTGGTTGAGAATCCGCCTGCCGATGCAGGGGACACGGGTTCATGCCCCGGTCCGGGAAGATCCCACATGCCGCGGAGCGGCTGGGCCCGTGAGCCATGGTCACTGAGCCTGCGCATCCGGAGCCTGTGCTCCGCAATCCGGAGCCTGTGCTCCGCAACGGGAGAGGCCACAACAGCGAGAGGCCCACGTACCACCAAAAAAAAAAAAAAAAAAAAAAAGAATCCGCCTGCCAATGCAGGGGACACAGGTTCGAGCCCTGGTCCGGGAAGATCCCACATGCCACGGAGCAACTAAGCCCGTGCGCCGCAACTACTGAGCCTCCGCTCTAGAGCCTGCGAGCCACAACTACTGAAGCCCGCAGGCCTAGAGCCCGTGCTCCCCAACAAAGAGAAGCCACCTCGATGAGAAGCCTGTGCACCACAACGAAGAGTAGCCCTCGCTCGCCATAACTAGAGAAAGCCCGCATGCAGCAACAGAGACCCAATGCAGCCAAAAATAAATAAATAAAATAAATAAATATATTTTTTAAAAAGATAGCAAATGGATTCAATTTGGATTCCAAACTAAAAAAAAAAAAAATCACGGTGAACAGTGTTAAGCATCATAGACAGAAAAATAATAAATCACTGTGATTTATTTCGGGAATAGTTAATTCATTATAATAAATACAAGATTATGGAAGCACAATTGAGATTAATGATGAAATCACTTTAAGTTTCATAATTTTAACATTTTTGTTTCCTACTGTTACCGAGACCAATTATAATTGCGCAAAATTTTATCAACTGCACTGTCATACAAATAGGCAAATTATCTATTGTCAAAACTAGTTTATCATTTCTGACAAAATAACATTTATTTTTTCAAGAGGCTGACATTTTCAAGGGATTGAAAAAAAAAATTCCCATTAAGAGGTCTATAGAGAAGAATGTAAAAAAAAGAAACATTTTACATCTTGAAAAGCATTAGGCACTAATTGTTTGAATCACAAATGCTAATCCATATTCTGACTGATCCAGAACATCCCAGCTGATATTCAAAATTTTGTCATCAGCTGTATTTTCTTTTTGTAAGCTCAGTTTCTACTCAGCTTCAATTCAGTGCGTAAATCTGTCTTCTTATAAATTCTTGAAATACAACTGGAACACTTTTCATCATAGCTTTTTTTCATAAAATAATTAATCATCTAAAAATGGTTTTGACTGAAATGACAAAACTAGCTTCTGATGCGTAATTAGAACATCTGATAAATTTTGATTAGGAACTTACTTGAAATTCATGCCATTTCAGATACTGAAAAATAAATTGATTTTAGTAAAAAAAATTTTTTTTACAAAGATGCTTATAAAAATTCTTTCAGAACCTAGAGTACTTGAAGTTTGATCTCCCGGTTCTGTAAAACTTAATCTTAGGTGAAACGTATGTATATATGCTCAAGATTTTAATTCAACTTGATGACATATTTCTAAGATATCTAACGAAGTATGTTTCACATGTAGACAAAAGAAAACAATTAACTTTTTATTATGGAAAATTTCAAACACATACAAAAGTAGAAAGAATAGTGTTATGAACTCCTACTATGCAGCTCATATTAATTACTATAAGTACTAATACAACATAACATAATATAAACTCATAGCCAATCTTGTTTCATCTGTAGTCCCCATCCCCTCCCCACTTATAGCTCACACTTGATTATTTTAAGCAAATCCCATGCATCATATTGTTTCATCTGTAGATATTTCAGTATGTATTACAAAGAGGTAAGAACTCTTTATTATTATTATTTTTTTTGCGGTACGCGGGCCTCTCACTGTTGTGGCCTCTCCCGTTGCGGAGCACAGGCTCCGGACGCGCAGGCCCAGCGGCCACGGCTCACGGGCCCAGCCGCTCCGCGGCACGTGGGATCCTCCCGGACCGGGGCACGAACCCGTGTCCCCTGCATCGGCAGGCGGACTCCCAACCACTGCGCCACCAGGGAAGCCCGAGAACTCTTTAAAATAATGTTATCACACCTAAAAAATTTAACAGTTCCTTAGATTCACCAAATATCCAGTTTGTATTCAAACTTCCCTGACTCAAACAACAGAATTGTAAGATAACATATCAACAGAAAAGCCAACATTAAGTTAAAAACCATTGCAGGGGGCTTCCCTGGTGGCGCAGCGGTTGCGCGTCCGCCTGCCGATGCTGGGGAACCGGGTTCGCGCCCCGGTCCGGGGGGATCCCACGTGCCGCGGAGCGGCTGGACCCGTGAGCCGTGGCCTCTGGGCCTGCGCGTCCGGAGCCTGTGCTCCGCAGCGGGAGAGGCCACAGCAGTGAGAGGCCTGCGTACCACAAAAAAAAAAAAAAAAAAAAACCATTGCAGGGGATAAACTTCCAGCATGACGGCTGAAGGAACTCCACAGACCCACTATGCAGTGAAACTGGTGAATAGTATAAAAAGATAATCATTTGAAGTATCTGGAAACTGTGGTCTTAAGGATATACAGCAAATGAAGAAACATCTATTCAAGGAAATCTGCTAAAAGTTGATAAGAGTCTTTGAGCCAAAACTGCGCCCTCTCTCCCTACTCCCAGCCCAGTGGAGACAAAAACTCCACTCCAGATCGGTACAGCCAAGCGCACAGGGCTCCCTCTCCTGTCACTTCCTGGTCAGAGGGCTTGCTTTCTGGGAGAAGCAATACAACAGCATTTCTCATCCTGCCCCAGCTACCTGTTGCTGAGGCTAAGCTCTGGACAAGTGTGACCCAGAGACTGGACTCCCTTCTCCTCAGCCCCCAGTCATGGAACAGGGGCTCCACCTCGCGCGTTGTGTCACGGAGGATACTGGGACCTTGATCATCCCTGCCCCGGCTATAAAGTGGTGGTTCCATGCCAGGAGAGGCAAGCAGAGAAGACCTGAGGCTACTGCCTCTCTTCTGCCACATGGTCAACTCCTAAACAGGGGTATCACGCAGAGAGCAGCACATCACTGTCCCCACCCCCAGCTGGAGTCCAGGCTCAGAGATTTTGCCTAGGGATAGAAGCAGGCTATATAAAACAGACAGGTCTAATCTCTTCCTAAAGGAACTGACTTCATTTGCAACAGAGAGTGAAGAAGTTCAAGCCTAAGGATGCTCTCAAAAAAGGAGGTTGTGGTGAAAGGCAACTGGGAGGAGATTGGTAGATTCCATGAAGATACAGGCTAAAGTGTAAGCCAGCTAGTTTGCAGGAGAGAACCAGGGAGGGAAACAGCAGACACTAACCTCAGTAGCTACTCCTTCAAAGGAGCCTGAGCCTGTAGACCAATTTATGTCCCAGGGCATTTTTGTAAGCGATAGATCAACAGCTGTCAATTAATGGATCTTGACAGCTGGGTGTGGTCGGGGAAAGAGGGGAAGAGGGTCTAGCCAGTCAGTGCAGTCCCAGGGTGACTGTGGACAGACCCTGAACTGCACACTCCTGCGGAGCGACAACGGAGCTTTAACACTTCAGGGGAGTGAGGAGAAGTCGTCACTAAAATAAGCCGGCCAGTCACTGAACAAGCAAGCAAGTAACAATAAGCCTGGGGCCAGGAGGTGGGGGTGGGGACCAGTACCCAGCGTTGCTACAATGTTATTATCTAAAATGTCCAGTTTCCAACAAAAATATACGCGACAAGCAAAGAAGCAGGCGTAAAAAATTAATAAACAGAAACTTCAATTAAATAGAGCCGGGAGACGGATGAGGGTAGCTCTCATGCCCTGCCAGGGCTGCAGAACTCAACAGGAAGAAGAAAGACTCCTCTTCCTTCCTGGCAAGGACTCAGCCAATGAAAAGCCATGGAGTAGCCCTCCCAACTCCCTTTTCCCCTCTATAAAAGCCATCTCCTTCCCTTGCCCTGGGGGACTTGCACATGGTCCATAGTCGCAGGCCCTGAATTCCAATTCTCTGCTGATTCCAATTTTTTTTTAATTGAAGTGTAGTTGATTTACAATGTTGTGTTAGGTTCAGGTGTACAGCAAAGTGATTCGGTCATATATTGTATATATTGATATCTATATATACATTCTTTTTCAGATTCTTTTCCATTATCGGTTACTGCAAGATATTGAGTATAGTTCCCTGTGCTATTGTGCTATACAGTAGGTCAAATAAAACCATTTTTGCTGGAGAAATATCTGTCCGTCTGCTTGTTTCAGGTCCACACAAGAAAGCATAACTCACATTGGAAAAAGGCAGGCAGCAGGAACCACCTCGTGGGAGTGGCCGGATGTTGGATTTAACAAAGCCTAAAAGTAGCCCTGAGACGGACACTTTTTTTTTTTTTTTTTTTTTTTTTTTTAAATTCAGAGTCAGAGGCAGACACAGCAAGACTAGAACTGGAAAATGTCTGCTCCATTGTCCCACTGGGAATGATGAAGGCCCTGGTAGCCTCACTGGGGACAGTTTCAGTGGTGAAGTAGATAAAGAAACCAGACTCAGAAAGAAATGGTGACAGCACGGACTTCCCACCAAGAACAAGGCTGAAAAGGAAAGGGTAGCTAAGAAGAGTGTCCGCTCAACAGAGGTTTTGTTTGACTTTGTTTGGCTGTGCTTTGCCCTTCAGGATGAGATATTAGGGGGTATGTTCAAAGGCCAGGATAAGGACCCTGTAGATAGGGAGGAGATGGCTGCAAAAGCAAGACCAGACGAGGTAGGAGCACACAGCAGGGAGGCCCGCTTTCCCTGGAGGAGAGCCTGCAGGGATGCAGGTGAAGATGCATGGGTATGAATAGTTGGGAGGCCTCAATGGGTGGGGCATGTTTTGCACATGACAGCAGAGGCACTAACTGCCTATTGTCCCAGATTAT
This sequence comes from Physeter macrocephalus, assembly GCF_002837175.3. Taxonomy (NCBI): domain Eukaryota; kingdom Metazoa; phylum Chordata; class Mammalia; order Artiodactyla; family Physeteridae; genus Physeter; species Physeter macrocephalus. The sequence continues at coordinate 98,938 of NW_021145348.1, forward strand.
CTTTCCAAGAATGTTGGTATGTAGCAAACGGTCTTGGAAGATAAAGATAATGCCCCCCACCTGGCGTAGAGGGCAGATTTTCTTACTTCCAGCATAATTTTTAATGCCTCCCTCTAGGGCAAGGGCAGGTTTGCTTGCAGCCCACTGTAGAAGATTCTGGTTTTCCTCGTTCAGGGTTCCTCAGCTGTGCTGCAAACCCACTGAGTGTTCAGCACCCCCGTTGTGTGGCCCCTCCTGGGTCCCTCTGCCTCACCCTTGTGGGGTCTGAGGGCCAAGGAGGGGCAAGACTTCTCATGAAGTCTGTGTTGCTTGCCGTGTCATGAGTAATCATGTCCTTTGTCTCTGACCCTGGAGTCTCGTTTCTTCTGCCAGCATCCATAAAACTGTAGCAGGCTGACCTGTTAGCCTGAACATAGGGTAAACCTCAGACCCTTCACAGTTCTGGCCAGAGGTGACTTTGCAGTTGAGTGCATGGGAAGTTGAAGCTCCCCTCTCAGAGGTATGGCAGGGAGAAGAGGAGGCTTGAGGAAAGAGGTGACGCTCTGGAATCACTGTTGAGCAGGATGGAAGCTGGACAAGGACAAGGAAATGGCTGGTGTGGGGAGCCCAGCTGATGCACAATGTGTACCATTCTACTCTGGAATAAGACACTGGCTAGCAGCTCTCAGCCAGGCCGGGGAGTGGGCGGCATGGGGGAGGGGACGCTGCACAGGCAGATCGGAGTGTGAATCCAGGTTGGAGTTCTGCTGGGCTGAGAGCCAGGAAGACAAGAGAATCTGGGTTACCATGAGAAAGTAACTTTTAGATTATGACTCCCCGGGTCCTGGCTGGATAGGAAAGAAAGCTTCGGGGAGAGGGCTGAGCTGTTGGGAGACAGAGGAGGGGTGGAGAGACTGCAAGCTGCAGACAGGAAGGAGAACCCCACATGGTGGATAGGAAACTCTGGTCTGAGCAGGGTACTGGTTTTTAGGCACTGGAGGTGGATCCAAATCCTTAACACAGATGGTGGAGGGTCAACCCCACACAGGAGGAGAGCCCTCGCCAACTTGAGGCTGGAGTCCAGGCAGGTGGAAGCTGGACTGTGGTGGGGGCCAAGTTTGTAGGTTTGAAGATGGAAAGTTGAAGACATTACATACCAACCGTCAAGTTGCAAACTTTCAAAGATGCGAACATGCGTTTGCATGTCCAATCACGTAAGCTAGTTTATGTGTCTGGCGTGCATTGTCACGTGCGTGCAACCTCTACAAGTGGTTGTGCTTTTGTGTACTTTACTGTACAGTGCTGTATAGAGTACAGTAGTACAGTATCTTTATTTCAAACCCAGGATGTCCGGAAGCAAGTGTAAAAGCAGCGGTGATGTAGCTGGTACTACTGTACTTTTCAAGGTACTGTACTGTAAGATTAAAAATGTTTTATTTTTTGTGCTTGTTTTTTATGTATTATTTGTGTGAAAAGTATTATAAACCTATTACAGTACGGTACTATATAGCTGATTGGGTTAGTTGGGTACCTAGGCTAACTTTTGGATTTACAAAACAAACTGGACTTAGAACACACTCTCCGAACAGAACTTGTTTGTATGTAGGTGACTCGTTCGTATGTATGCAATAGTTTAGAATAGATTCCCCTTCTTCATGAAGTAGGTGAGGCTGTCACGAGAGAGAGGGATAGGTTTGCAACTGGGGGGCTTAGAGAGATGTCTGATGTTTTATCAACCACTGAAGAAACGGGAGAAGGTGCTGATCAAGGGATAAGTAACATGGACAGGGATTTTGGCGATCGAAAACCATAAAGATTAAAGGAAAAGACTTGAAACCATCAATTCTAAGTAGTGTCCATCAGCAGGGTGGCAAAGTGCATTTTTTTAAATTGTGAGAACTGAGCCTGAAGGACCCATTCCTGCCCACGAGCAGAGGCTCCAGGAAGCTTTCTGGGAAGCTCTGCAATCGGACAGATACCTGTTGCTGCACCCAGACCTGCTCCCATACATGAAGAACAGGGGAGAGCAGAAAGCCCGTGGAAAGGGACAAGGTCCCTGTCATTGCAGGTTCTGATAGTTGGGGGGGGAGAGGGGGGAGTCTGGGGTATTTCACAGGTTTCTGAGGCCAGGACGTGGCCCACTGGAGAATACACTGTGTCACCTACTGTTCACTCCCTGGAAGGGCTCTGCTTCCAGAGCACGAGTGCCCGAGCTTCCCCAGCCCTTCCTGCTGACACCGGATCCCCAGCTACACCCTTCAGGTGTCTCTGGACTGCTGAGATCTCCAGGTTGGCCTCGGTTTGTAACAGGAACACAGTGCGATTGAGGGCCCCCGCCAGTCACCAAATGAGGGGGATGCAGCCTCAGCTCCCCCACCCATCCCATCCCGGCAGGCCCCTACCTCACCCCTCCAGCTCCACCCAGGGTCTGGGCTGTCAGGGTTTGCTCCTCCAACCTCGCCGCCCCTCCCATGGGCCTCGGGCATCGGGAAGCCGCGAGCCGGGGCCCCCGAGGGCGCAGTGCGCAGCCCACGCGGCAGGTGGCGGCGTCTCCCCGCGCGCGCGCCCGCCCTTGAAGGTACCGTGAAGCGCCCTGCCCAACCGCGGCTCGCGGTGTCCCCGGGCTGGGCGCCGGCGGGGCGAGGGCAGTTCCCGGCGCCGGCGCTACATTCTCCCCTCCAGGACCCGTCGCGCAGGCCCCGAGGGTGCGGCAGCGTCCGGAGGCTCGGCGCGGGCAGAAGGGGGAGAGGCGGGGCGGGGAGGGCCACGGGGGCCGGGCGGCCGACTCCGGGAGTCCGGCCCGGCCCACCCGGGCCTCTCCCCTCCGCCCGGGACTGCGGCCGACGGGACGCCCGCGGGCCGGGGCTGCATGGGGCTCCCGCGCGGCCCGCTCTTCTGGCTGCTGCTCCTGTTCGCGGTTGTCTGCTCGGGGATCCTCGTCGCCCTGTACTCCTCGGCGGTGGAGTCGTACCCAGGGCCCCTGACCGGAGCCAGGTAGGGGCTGACGCGCGGGACCTGTCCGGAGGGCGCAGGGGACGCGCAGGGCTGGGCCGCCCTCTGGGGTGGCTTGCCGCGGGCACTCGGGCTGCGGCCCTTTGTCCCCAGAGCCTCCACCTCGGCGTTAAACTCGTGCTGCCGGGGCCCCACAGCCTCTGCCGGGGTCCGAGAGGAGCTTCGCCCCTTGCGCACCGGCGATCCGCTCCCGGCAGCCTTATGCTTACTTCCCTCCGGCCCTGAGTAGAAACCCTTTCTATTGTCCAGATTTGGCTAGGACACCTGGATCTTTTAAAAACAGTCCCATTTTTGCCACCCATTGTCCCTCGCTAACGTCACGTTTTTTTTCAGGCTCTCCTTGGGGCAGGGATCCAAGTCTCCCGGTTCCAACTTGGCCGGGCTCCTCAGCCGGGCTGCGGCGGGTCGCCTCTCCCTCTAGCTGTGGTCCCCGCCCTCCCTGCGCCTGGCTCCCTTAACTCCCGGCTCTCTGCTCCGTTTCTTATTTTGATAAGCACCGTCTGGGCGCAGTCGGGCGCGATCGCCGAACAGGGGCCCATCCTGGGCTCCATCCAAGCTCCCCTCCCTGAGCCTCCTCCTGCGCTCCACTCCCTTTCGCCGACCCTGGGCACCTTTCTTTCCTTTGTGCCCCAGGAGGAGAAATCTGAGAGCCTGCCTTTGGTAGGTGATGGTTCCAGTTACTGAAGCCTCAAAAGGATTTAGCTTTACTTCTGGAAGGTGGGCCGAGCTGTGCCCAGAGTCTGGATTTCTGAGGCCTCCGGGGCCTGGCTTTCCCTTCCCAGCGCTTTCCCAGCGGCACAGTCCTTACTAAACCTTGCTCCAGGCATAAGGGAATGAAATCAAAATTAGTGTCTGCTCTCAGGAAACAAGGTCAGAGGGCACCCAAAGCTGCAAAACAATATGAAACACCCTTGCCACTGATTATGAGTCCAGTCCCTTTAGAACAAAAGGTGCTCTAAGCAGGCAATACCTGAAGTTACTTCATCTCCCTGGAGTCAGAAATTGCATAAGGAGAAGGACTGAGAATATTGAGGGTATTAAGAAAGGGGATTGCGGCTTCCCTGGTGGCGCAGTGGTTGAGAATCTGCCTGCCAATGCAGGGGACACGGGTTCGAGCCCTGGTCTGGGAAGATCCCACGTGCCGCGGAGCAACTGGGCCCGTGAGCCACAATTACTGAGCCTGCGAGTCTGGAGCCTGTGCTCCACAACAAGAGGCCGCGATAGTGAGAGGCCCGTGCACCGCGATGAAGGGTGGCTCCCGCTTGCCACAACTAGAGAAAGCCCTCGCACAGAAACGAAGACCCAACACAGCCATGAATTAATTAATTAATTAATTAATTAAAATTGCAACCAAAAAAAAAACCACAAAATGTATGCAATATTTAAAAAAAAAAAGGGGGGGGGGATCCTTGTCAGTTTTATGTAAGGATGTTTTGAAACACACTTGAACATCTGTTGAAAGTAACTAATACCACTCTAAATATGAGGTTTGCTGAACATCCATTACACCTCAACAAAGCTTTTTTAAAAGATCTTTCATCTTTTAAAAATCTAGTACAACCCAAGAACCTGTCCATATCCTTGTTATTTTGGTGATGTCTGTGCTGTAACTAAACCCCAGGGGCCAGGTCCAGACTCAGTCTCGGTAGGAGGTGGATAAGCAGGGTGGCAGGTGGGATGGAAATCTGGGCGGGGACAGCAGGCTGTGCGACCTCCCCAACTGGGGACCAAAAACGGACCTACCTGGCTGGCTACAGTGGAGAGTCCAGGGAAGCAAGGCCCTGGGACCTGGCCTACCACACCCGAGACGAGACGGGGCTCTCCTTGCAGGTTAGAGAGTGGAATCGGTTCAGGAATTTACTCACAGAAGAATCTGAATCAGTAGAGTTCCTGGGCTTGGGATTTCTAGACTTGTTTTTTTCTGGAGGAGGGGGTGAGGATAGCTCCAGGACGCCAGTTACCTGCCAGTTACCATCTACTGTCAACATTATTTTGTAAAAGAAAAGGCTATTTTAGGGCGAAGAATTCCTAAGAATATGATCTAAGTTGAGTAAATTTAGTTTTATGAAAAACTGCACAACATCGACCTCCTTCCTCCTCGGGCTGTTTAAACTTTCCATAGGGGTGCGGGTGAACTGGGCTGGCCCCTTCGACACTCCTTCCCAGCTCCCAGGCGGGTGCGTAAATGCCCATGGATTCCAGAGTGGGAGGGGCTGGGGGAAGTCTGTGAGCATAAGGGGTGCTCTGGAGAGAGGAGCAGGCCTCTCTGAGGCTGGGGCAATTCAGAGCAGCAAAACTGAACTCCCCCCCATCCCCGCCCCACAACTCTGTCCCTTCTGTCTCTATTCCACCAATTCAGCAGTTCCTCCATCAGGTTCCAAGCCTGGCTGCCTGTTAGAATCACCGGGTAGGGAGGGGTGAGTGGGGGAGTGGGAGTCGTATCACCAGAGGCCCAGAGCAGTCAGATCAGAATTCAGGGGTGGGGCACCGGTGCTTTTCAAAAGCTCCCTAGGATTCTCGAAGGCCACCTAGGCTGAGCACCACAGTCCCAGTTCCTCAAAGAGGAACTACAGGATTATGTGGGTGGCCCTCTGGGGCAAAAGGGACAGGTGGGGGAAGGGATCACCCTGCTTTTCCTGGCCTGCTCCTCCATGGTCTTTCACAAACCTGAAGGCAGGCTTTTTATGTAAGATAACATAGATTCTGTGTTTGCACCTCCCAACAATTCAGGCAAGCCTTTATTGGGGCCCCTGCTGCAATAGGGGGAAGTGAAAACAACAGGTTCCCTTGCCTGCTCCCTGGCGGGGCGGGGGGAGCTGGTTCCTTATACTGGGTGACAGTAGGAATGGGTCCAGGGGTTGGGCCAGAGGGGACGCTTAGGTGGTCTGCCCACCCCCTTGGTGGTCCCTGTGCAGGGTACATGTGCAGTATCCTGCTTTTGCTGAGTTTCTGGTCTTTTTGTATCTTGTTGTTCATAATTTGCCCCAGTTGCACACGCACCCAGCTATTTTTAGTCCCTTATAGTTGCTTTGCATTCTGTGGCTCGAGGGGTCGTTTGTCCACGTGCAAGCACTGCAGCAAAGGCCCCCAGGTCCCAGCCTGTCTCAATGTGATTATCTTCACACCTGTATGATTACCCCAGCTGAACAGACACAGAGACTGAGGTTCTGAGTTCAGTAGCTTCCAGAGATCCTGGGATACAAATCCACGGAGTCAGGCTTCAGACCCATGCCCTTCACCAGGTGAAGGGGGCCCAAGGCACCTGGCATCTAACACCTGTTTCTGGGGCCTTTTGGCAGGGAGACCCCTCAGATGGTCACAATCCCAGGGGGCTGGCAATCTTTCCTATTTATATTTATATTTTCATCTCTTAACCACCACCTCACTGTTCCTATACACTCCACATTTCAGCCGCTTGCCAAGGGGCTTCTTTATTTCTTGGTTTCTGGGTAGAACATAATAATAAGACAGTATTTTGTGTGCCCAAAGAGAGACGGATGGGCAAGAATCAGAGCACAGAAAAAACAATCAGACCCTGATGGACTGTCAGCCCCCAGAGCTAACAGAGCCAGACAGCAGGTTCCAGGGGCAGGTGAGACCCCTGCTTTACTTCTGCCTTCTCCCCCAGGAACATCACATCGTCTCGAGCTTTCTTTGGACCCAAGGCATCGAATTCTAGGACGAGAAAGGTACTGGGGCCAGCTACCCTGTGGCGGTTTCTCACATTCTCAAGTTAGCATTGGCGGGGGGGGTGTGGAAAGGGGAAAGAAAAGCACGAATGAGAACATTCTCGTGAGCCTGCTGGGCGGGAGCACTCTGGAACCACCCCCCCCACCCCCCTCCCCGGCCATTCCCCCAAAGGAAGCACAGAACTGAGCGGCCAGCCAGTCAGGGCTCCTCACACCTGACCACTGGGGTTCCCTGCACCCCAACAGCAGAGAAGGGTGACTCCATATTTACTCCTCGGGGTGTAGCCAGCTGAAAAGTTCTGGGAAGTCTTTATTTGTCTTTAAAAGTCCTGTGACTTTTACATTCTACTCCTCAAAATGTCTTTTTACTGTAAAAGTCACATTTAAACTGCTCACCATGAAGTAAACGCCAAGCCCTGGGAAGACGTTTGAGAACTTCCGGGCCCTGCTCTATAACAGATCACGCTGACTGTGGCCTGAAAGGCCGTCTCAAGCATTTTACGTGAGTTCTCTCACTTAAGCCTCATTGCAAGCCTGTGAGGCAGTTTTACAGATGAGTAAAATGAGGCGCAGAAAGGCCAGGGTCACTCATGGAGAAGAGGTGGCACAGGGGCTCGAGCTTCTCATTCGACCCCAGAGCCTGGCTCTGAACCACTGAGCAACACGGCCTCACCCCCTCTGCGTGCTGCGGTTGGGAGGGGGTGATGACTGTGTAATTCTGGCTTGATTCGGGTTTAAGGGTTGTTTTTAATGCCCCAGAGACTGGAAATTGTTAACTGAAGCCTCAGGGAGCAAGACTTTACCCCATGCAAGGCGTAGTGACTGCTGAGCGGTCAGAGACAGAGTAGGCAGCCCTGGGCAGGTGATGGGGACCCCTTCCTGATAACAGAGGCCGGGTGGACACTTGGCCAGCAGGCTGAAGAGAGGCCTCAAGGGTCTCTTATAAGCGCTTGGTCAAGTCACCTTTACTTTTCCTAAAGTCCTTTTCACCTTGAGCTGCTTGGTGCTAATTGACATATTTCCCCACCTCGTTTAAAAAAAAGGATTTGAGGTGGCTTTCGGACACATAAGACGTGGCAAAAAAAAAAAAAAAAAAAAAAAAAAGAATAAAATGAAGAAGCAGGTAAAGGAAAAATAAAGGGAGGAAAATTAGACAACGTCAGATAAGTGCATGAAAAATATGCCACAGGGTGTAAGAGATGGGCTATATATCCGGCTCTTAGCTTCCTACGGCCACAGCAAAGAAGGAAAGTTTGCCACCCTGTCCATGAGGTAAAAAGCAAGCCAGCCGCCCAAGGAAAGTGCAGCCTTTCCAGATACAGAGACCTGAAGATTTTTCTCTTGGAGCCTCGTAAAGAAGGCCCTGGAAAACATCCCTATGATAAACTGAATAGTAGTGAAATTGGTGCTGTCAGTTCGGCTTAATGCTTGCTTTGAAAACATGAATTTGTTCTTCATAAAGATTGCTATATTTAGTAAACAATATGAGCATAATCCAAATTCCGTGTGTGTTTATCAGTGATTTTGTCAGCAAGAACACTGGTAAATGCGGAAAACCACACTCAACCAAAGGGAGAGCCGTGTAGGAATACACAAAAGGCACACACACGCACACTTCAGATAGCCATCCGCTTCATCGCATATAACAGGCTTTCCACCACTTCACGAAAACTCCCAAGCTGCCACCCTTCCGACACCCACATCCCCAAGCAAATGTCAAGTCTTTTCCAAGGTCAAGTGCCATATTTTTAGTAGTACTTATATATATTTCTTAACCAGCGAATGTATGTAAAACTGCTTCTATCTTACCTACGTTCCTCCTTATTTTATGCATCACTGATCAAGTTTTTGAGTGTTGCGCTGCTAATCCCTTTTCCCAAAAGCCCTGTGGTTTTGGTTGCACAATCCTGCATAATGGATTTTAGGCACTCATGTGTCACATGATAGCAGAAATGACTGTACGGCTCTTCCCTGCATTGTCCTTTGATCAAACCAACGGCTTAACAAAGAGCCCCCTTCAGTGGGAAGAACAGCTCCACCCAAGCCGAGGCTGTTCAGGATTCTGACACGGGGGCTGCAGGCAGACTGAGCTGAGGCCTTTTTGGTGCACTGCCCGCCTTCAAGGTTGCTGTGTGCAGAGGCCTTGGAGGGCTTTCTATGGCAGCTGGAACAAATTACCACAAACTGGGTGGCTTAAAACAAGAGAAATGGATTCTCTCACAGTTCTAGAGGGCAGATGTCTGAAATCAAGGTGTCAGCAGGGCCAGCCTCCCTCTGAAGGCTCTAGGGAAGAATCCCTCCTGGCCTCTTCCAGCATCTGGAGGCTCCAGGTGTTTCTTGGCTTGTAGCTGCATCACTCAATCTCTGCCCCCAACAGCACATGCCTTCTTATGAGGATACCAGTTACTGAATTTAGGGCCCACCTTAATATAGTATGACCTCATCTTACTAATTACATCTGCAAAGACCCTATTTCCAAATAAGGTCACATTCTGAGGTTCTGGGCAGACATGAATTGGGGGAGGGGACACTCTTCAATTCAGTATAGGCACCGACTGGCAGAAACACGTCATAAATCTTCCCAGCAGCCTGTTCCACGTGAATCCCACGGCAAGGACTGCTAGAGCTAGGATTTGGATCCAGGCTGACGGATTCCTAAGCCCAGGCTGGACCTCCTCCTCCACCACAGGGCAGGCAGGTCTTACCCCTTTGTGGGAAAATGCCTCAAAGTTCCCCCCCAAGTGTGAGGTGAAGTTGTAGGAGGCCAGAGCCGTCAGGCCCCAGAGATGTGGCATCCAGGAGAAGGGCTGGGCAGGGTAAATCCAGAAAGCTCTCTCACCCCCACTGGGCTGCTGCCCTACAGGCCACCTGGGCCTGCAGACCTGGGGGTTGCCCAAGGCTAGAGGGAGAAGGGTGGCGCTTCCCTCTCAGCCCTCTGGTGGCTCCTACCCACCCCAACCCCCAGAAACAGCCCTCTTCTCTTCTCACCCACAGAACCTGCCCTGTCGACACCCACTTTATCTCGCCATTCGACGGCACCCTCACTTCCGGGATCTGTTTGATCTCTCCATTCCAGTGCTGCTGTCAGGGAACCTCTTCACCCAGGAGCTCTGGGACAGCCTGAGCCGGCACAAAGCCCCCTATGGCTGGCAGGGGCTCTCCGGCCAAGGTAACCTGCAGCCCTCTGGCCTCAACTAGTCCATTGCTCCTGCTTTTGGCCTTGGTGCAGAATGGGCCTCTCCTCCCTCACAGCACCAAGATGTGGACCCCCTGCCTCTTCCTCCCAGGCGGGCCTCAGGGCTCGACACCCGTGCTGTGCGACTCCTGACTGCCCCCACCCCATCTCCACAAGCACCACAGGGTCCAGAAGAGGGGCCTGGCTGCCCCTGCAAGCGGCTCTCACTACCCTGGGGCTTCCCTGGGGTGAAAGATGCCAGTGCCCAAAGGGGGCCGAGGACAGCGGCTGTGGGGCCTCAAACAGCCTGCGGATGGTTGCTGCTGTGGGAAACCGCCCAGAGCCCCCCTCCATGTTAAATCTGCCCCCCACCCCACCATGCCTCCGATTATTTTCTTTGGGAATACACACGGTCCTGGGAGGACTAGTATCTGCGTTCTTGAGATGACTGAGGGCACAGCCAAGCCCCCTGCCCCACCACCCTCTTCCCACTGGCATTTCATTGTCCTCCACCTTCTGTGCCTCTGGAGAGGGGCTGGTGTCAGGCCTCGGGCAGGTGGGGAGCCAGGAAGTCTTGGGAAGGCCCCAATGACCCATGTGACCCCTCGTGGTGCCCCACCCTGTCCCACACCCACAGCCATCGCCTCCACCCTGAGCCTCCTGAATGGCTCTGAGAGCACCAGGCTGTTTGCCGTCTCCAGGGAGCTGCTTCCAGGCTGCATCCGGTGTGCCGTGGTGGGCAACGGAGGCATTCTGAATGGTTCCCGCCAGGGTCAGAACATCGATGCCCATGACTACGTGTTCAGGTATGTGGGGCAGGGGCCAGGGAGGAAGCAGGAGAGGAGCTGGGTGGAGAGCTGGTCCCCAGCCAGCCCCCGGGAGAGCATCACAGGTGAGGGCACGGGCCAAGGCAGCAGTGGCCTCAGGCAGCTCAGCAGTTGTAACGGGCAGACAGGCATGGACAAAGGCATTATGGAAACAGGCCCTGAAGATGAGTGAGGGTGTGGTCGGCTAAGGGGACCCAGGAGGAAGGAGCTGCCAGGGTCACCTCTGGCCACTTCACAAGGCATCCCTTCAGGTCCCGAGCTGTGGGGATGGGGCTAGTGACCGGGCACTGGGGCTGCTGTGGGCAGAGGGGCTGGCAGAACCCTGGGGAGGAACAGGGACAGGTGAGGCCCTCTGGGGATGGAAGTAAACACGCAGCATCGTGTAGCCACAAGCAGGCTGATGGGCCTCTGTCTGGACCAGACTCAATGGTGCTGTGATCAAAGGCTTTGAGAATGACGTGGGCACCAAGACCTCCTTCTACGGTTTCACTGTAAACACGATGAAGAACTCCCTCATCTCCTACTCAAACCTGGGCTTCACCTCTGTGCCGCAGGGACAGGTGAGGCCCCTGATGGGCACACCGTTGTCACTGACAGTCGGTGCCATTGTTTCCCAACCCGCGTCTGAGGGGTGGGCCACAGGGTTCCCAAGCCCCAGCCCAGCGCATAGAGAGGCTGTGCCAGGGTCTTGGGCCCACGCAATGGAGCCACTGAAGGGGCGGATCTGGGTAGGGGCGCCCTGTGGTTTCAGTTGGCTCAAGACAACTCTGGGGTGGAACACAAATGGGTAACATTGACTGAAAGCTTATGGAGTGCCAGGCACTTACAGAGGCCAAGCCAGCCGTCTCTTACTGGTGAGGAGACTAAGGCTCAGGGCCCCTTCAGTCAGTAAAGATGCGGTGGGGCTGGATTCAAATCCAGACCCCCACCCCCACCCAGAGCTCAGGCTACACACAGTGGGAGGGTATTTACTGAGTGCCTCCCCCACTTCCCAGCACCGCATACAGGCATCACAGCAGCCCCTTTCCAGAGGGCAGTGTGTCCAAGGCCACCAGCCAGCCAGAATCATCCAAATCCAGGCCCCTCTGACCGCAGTGCTAGGGTTGTTTCCATTTCTCACGCTGCCCACTAGAAGAATGATGTGTGCCCTCCTGAGGGCTCACAGCAGACCGTGCAGGAAGCTGAAGTTCAGCTGAGCAATTGAGGAAAACATGCCCAGAGCCCCAGCTTCGGAGCAGGAGAACTGGAATCTGAGTCTGTCTGCCGCTTCCAGGTTCTTTCAACCACAGCTAGTTGCTGTAACACAGTGCTTCCCTTCTAGAGCAGGCTGGTTATCGCTTGCAGTGGGGAGCTCTCAGGATAAGGGTTCTGGGATGCTTAATAGGACTGGTTTGAGTCTCTAGACGCTTCCTCCTCTGACCAGGCAATTCAGGGGTGTCCTAGCCACAGTGTCTGTGCACCAAGGCCTCTTTCAGCTCGTGACAGAACAAAATGGGACAGCTCCATTTCTGGTGTAGCCACAGAACCTGTAGGCATTATCTATAACTGCATGACAAACTACCCCCAAACCTAGTAGTTTCAAACAACAAACACTGATTATCTCACAGTTTTCATGGGTCAGGAATTCAGGAGCAGCTCGGCGGGGTCTCCTCAGGGTCTCCCAGCGGTCGCAGTCAGGATTGGCAGGGGCTGCGGTCCTCAGGCCTGCCTCTGGCCGGAGCTGAGATGGCTCCCTCACAGCCCTTGCTCCCCCCAGAGTGAGCGATCCCAGAGAGCAAGGAAGCTCCAGTGCCTTTTATGACCCACTTTCCAAGGTCACATACCCTTCCTTACTTCCACTTTTTTCTACGCATTAGAAAAATTTTGTTCATTAGTCACCAAGTCCAGCCCACGCTCAAGGGGATGGCAATTAAGCATCGCTTGTTGAAGGGAAGAGGATCAAAGGATTTGAGTACTGAAACCACCAGGGTACCTGAAAGTGGGAATTCCAGGCATGAAAGGGAAATGCTCCCGTCAGGGCAGATAGACTGGGTGGAGAGCAGTCCACTCTCAGCAGGATTTTGACGCAGTCTCGTTCCCACTGCCACTCCGACAGGACCTGCGCTATATCTTCATCCCCTCAGACATCCGCGACTACATGATGCTGCGATCGGCCATTCTAGGGGTGCCTGTTCCTGAGGGCCCCGACAAAGGGGACAGGTGAGCAACCAAGCAGGGGGCAGGGCATGGTAATGCTCCCAGGGTCCACTGTCGGATGGGAAAGGTGGGTGAAGGAGACAAGAAAATCCCCAAGAATTCAACAGAGCATTAGAAGACTGAGCTCTTTTTTCCTACCCCCAGGAAAGCCTAGGTAACGCTGCTGGTCCCCAGGGACCCTCCTGACAAGGTGGGCTGTAGGTTCAAGGGGCTCCTTTCTGGGCAGGCAGGCCTGGCCCCTCAGCTTCAGGCTGCTGTCCCCACAAACAACCCAGCCACCCAGCCAGTGGCAGCCGCAGGACCTGTCCACAGCTGGCTCTGCTGTCCTGTTTGAGCACATTGTGTCTGGAAACCAAGAGTGGGGGGCCAGTATCCATTCCATTCCTCTTGGCCGGCACCCTCCCAAGACTGCCCATGAAATGGGAGAGCAGGTGACGTGGGTCCAGTGTCCGGCGAAGTGGGAACAAAGGGCCCTCTGTCTTTTCTCCCCCACCTTCCTGGGCAGCAGGCCTGTGTCCAGCTCTCTTGAACCATGTCCTGGCCTCATCTAAACCTCCTCCCTGTGGTGCTGAGACAATTTCTTGTCCCTGAGTCAGGTCCTTAGAAATCTGCGCCACGCCCCCGCCGTGACAATGACCAGCCTCCCATCTCGGTGGCCCCAGGACATCTCACCCACCATGAAAGAGCAGCTTCTGAGGCCTCCTTGGGGGTTAAGCCCTCAGAGGCCAGGCCGGCTCCACCAGCCCTGCCCCGTGCCCCACCCCCCTCGGGATTACCCAACAATCCCCTGCAAGAGCTCACAATGCTGCAGCTGGTCATGAGGGTGGGCTTTGTGACGCGGGGCGGGACTGGCTCTTGGGGGGGGCTGGCTCAAAGACACCGGACAGACATAAGCCTCCCCAACATCAATGAGCTCCCCCTCCCATACCCCTAATCCGTCCCCTACCCAGTCCCCCTCCCAGTCCCGATCTGACCACACCTACCAGCAGCCCTACGCCAGCGCAGGTGGCTCTGCCCCTCCCCCGTCCCCCACCCGGGGTTCTTCCTCCCGTCCCCCCTCTCACCCTGCCACCCCAAATGCCTCACAGCCCTCTTCCCGGGCTTCCTCCCTGACCCCTAGCCCTCATGTCCAGCCTCGAGGGTCCGCCCCAAACGTCACTCCACCCACCTCCAAATCTCCCTCCCAATCTGGCTTAAAATCTCTCTCTCGAAACTCTTCCCAAACCCCCGCCGTGCCGGGCGCCCAGTCCCCGTCCCACAGCCCTGCACCCTCGGCCTCCTACATCGGGCCCATTCGGAGCATCCCGCCCTACATCGCCCCCTATGTGCCCCACTTCCTGAAGGAGCCCCCCTTCTTCCAGCCTCCTACCTCACCACTTCCCCAAAACCAGTGCTTCCCCTGCTCCTTCCCCTGCCCTTCCCAGAACCGAGAGCGCGCCCCCCCTGAGTCTCTCTACTTCCCTCTCCTCCCACCCCCTCCCCACCACCCGGTCAGCTGCTCCTACCCGGTCAGCTGCTCCTACCCGACTCCTCCCGCTCTGTTCACACCCCCCTCCTCTCTCACGTACACCCCGCCCTCGGAAGTCCTGGTGGGCGGGAAGCCGCACGTGGTCCCCACGGTGCTGCCTGCCACCTTCTACACCCCCTTCTCCCGCTACTACGCCCAGCCCCGCTCCTACCGGTCCACACACCGCCACGGTCCCGGCGCCTTTCCCCTCTCCTCACTCCCCAACGGGCCGTACGACGGCACCGGCCGCTCTGTCCACTTCTATCGTGGGTCCTAGGCCTCAGACCTATTTTGGACCAGAAGCCTCCGCCAGCAAATTCAAGCTACTCCATCCAGACTTCATCAGCTACCTGACAGAGAGGTAGGTGGGGGTAGGGGTGGTGCTGGGAAGAACCGCTTCCCCCCGCCTCACCCCCGGCTCCACACCCGCCAGCAGCACCGGCTTTCTCCCCGCAAGGATGAAACCCACAGGGGGGCCATGTACGAGGACGCCCCAAGCACTTAACACTGCTTCACTTACTACTTTGAATATTATACCTTGATGGAGGTGGTGTTCTATCAGTCAAGGGAGATGGGAAATGGAGAGGGAACTCATCAGGTTTCCTTACTAGGAATGTTCAGAAAGGCTTAGGTCAGGCATGGGGGGACCACAGACGTGGGGCTGTATTGGGACTGGTAGAAGCCGAGTTGTCGTCACGTTCAGGCCTGAACACAGCTCAAACACAGGAGACCATGGGGAGGAGCCTGGGGAACACCTGCCTGCAGATCTCAAACCCCACCCCCCCTCCTACCAGTGGTTCTCAGCAGGAGGCAGGTCAACTGTCCTGGTCTGGAGACACTTTTGGTTGTCACTAGGAGAGCGTGAGTGCCACTAGCGGGCAGGAGCCAGGGCGGCTGCTGCTCACCCTACAATGCACAGGACAGCCCTGCAACAAAGAACTATCTGGCCCTAAGTAACAGGAGTGCCGCAGCTGAGAAACCCTACTACAGCCCAGAGGCTAGCGTCCTAAGACACAGAGCAGGCCGGGGGGGCAGGTGGGTCTGGGAGGCAAACTGAAGACCACTCAACAGAGGAAGATCAGGCTGAGAGGCTAGGCGATGGCCTGGCAAGGCCTGGGTGAGAATCCAGGGCTGAGGTCAAGCCCTGTGGTCACCATACTGTGGCCTCAATTTTGGACTGTTCTGGGTGTCTCTGAACGTGTGTACGTGCGCACACACATGCATCACCTCGCCAGTGCCTCCAGTCACAGGACCTGGGTGCTCTGTCTTCATACGTGGCTCCTGCTTGGCCAAAGTCTCAAGGTAGAAGCTTAGGTCTCCGGCTAAATAACTAGGCCACCTATGCCCTAGACACTGTGGTGCAGGAGGGTGCTGCAGAGAGGAAAGGTGAGTTAGACCGGATTCAGGCTTCTAGAGAGTGGGGGGAAGGGGAAGGCTCTCACCTGCAGTCCTTTGGGAGGACCTGTTCCTCTTTCTCACCCCGTTACCTAGGGCGTTATTTCAACCAAAGATTTTTGTGTATAGTTCATTTGGTCTTTTCCCAAATAGGGGATGGGTTGGGGTAGAAGGGCCGGAAATTTCTGCAGTTTTCCAACCAAATTGGTGTAATGGCACAACCATCAAGCTACTGTGCAAGACCAATAGTCCTGAGTTTTGATGGCTCTTTTTGATTCCAGGTTTCTGAAATCCAAGTGGATTAACACAAAATTCAGAGACCTATACATGCCTAGTACTGGAGCCCTCATGTTGCTGACAGCACTGCATACCTGTGACCAGGTAAGAGGCCTTCTCTCTCAGGAGCCCACAGCAACAGAGTAGGTGTGAATGGAACCTACTTCGATCCATGTACCCCCTACTTGAGGCCTGCTAGCCCAGATCTGGGGCTCCGGGCCTCTGTCCTGTGGGGGAGGGTGCCCCAGCCGCAGGAGTGATCTTGGTCTCGGGAACGGGATGGAAGAAGTGGTCTTCAGGGTCCCTTATAGGACAGTCCCCTGTGCCAGCCTTGCCTTCCCAACCACAGCCACCTTCCCCTGGGCTGGCTTCTTTCACCCCCTCTGCCAACTGCTCTTGTGAAAGAAAAATCTTCTCAACAAAAGTGGGCAGACATCTTTTTGTGAGGATATTCCAGAACTGAGGTGGGCAGCCTTCCACACGAGGAATCTCTGAAATCACTGTATGAGACATTCTCGATGGGGTGGTGCCCACGTGACGTGCGCAGAGACAGAGGTTGAGAAGCAGTTTTCAAGAAAAGGTAGTGACCCACACTGAAGCCAGCACAAGAACTGAGGCCAAGCACCACTGGACTCTGGTCACCTTTACCCTGTGTTGTTTTTTTTTTTTTTTGCGGTACGCGGGCCTCTCACTGTCGTGGCCTCTCCCGTCGCGGAGCACAGGCTCCGGACGCGCAGGCTCAGCGGCCGTGGCTCACGGGCCCACCCGCTCCGCGGCACGTGGGATCTTCCCGGATCGGGGCACGAACCCATGTCCCCTGCATCGGCAGGCGGACTCTCAACCACTGCGCCACCAGGGAAGCCCCACCTTGTCCCTATTTTAAACAGGAGTCTCTTGTCTGCTGTCACCATTAGAATAGGAGGCAAGGGGCTTTTTGCCTCTATCTTGAGCACAGTGATGATCACAGCTTTGGTGTCACAGACCTGAGTTCAAAATCCAGCCCAGTTACTTACTAGCTTGTGACGGGGAACACACGTTTGGTTACCTTTCTGAGCCTGTTTCCCCATTTGTAAAATGGGGACAGTATCTACCTAAGATTGTTGTAAGGCTGAGTGAGAAAATGTGCAGAAAGAGCACAGTTCGGGGTATTAAAGTGTGGGGGAGAACTGTTTACCCTCACCTTCACACAACACAAGGCAGCTAAGGAAGGGGGGGGACATGGCTTTCTAAATTCACATCACTTTACACATAGTGGAAGTGCAATAAATGCTAACTCAGCGACTGTCCTTGTCCAGGTTAGTGCCTACGGATTCATCACAAGCAACTACCAGAAATTTTCTGACCACTATTTCGAACGAATAAAGAAGCCACTGATATTCTACGTGAACCATGATCTGTCCCTGGAAGCCACCCTGTGGAAGGACCTGCACAAGGCTGGCATCCTTTGGCTGTACCAGCGCTGACCCTGAAGCACCCAAGACCTTTGTGTTTTTGCAGAGCTGAGGCCCTTGCCCCTCAAGTGGCCAAAGCTGCCTTCTGGTCTTTTCAGCCTGAGAGGGGCTCCAACTGTCCTTGACCCTCCACCCCCTTCTTCCCTACAGAGGACACCGAGTGGATGTGTGACTGTCAATGAAGCCTATTCTTCGTGGGACACCCCACCCTGTCCTCAGCTCATCCAGGACGACTCTCCTCTGGTCTGAGGCAGACATCCCAACCCCGGCCAAGAAAAACCGGACTGCTCTCTGCTGGATTTGTCTTTAAAACTAAGATAACACTCTCAAGGTGAGACTGACCCTCACCAGCGTGAGGCAGGCATCCTTCACAACTGAGCATTCCCAAGACAGTAGTGGCACGGAGTGACTAGGAGGTCAGTGGAGCGGCTCAGGGTTTCTCAGTTAACAAAGATCAAGCAGCAATAGAAGCAAACGCACGCTTCTCAGCCCAAACCCTCCCACTAGCATGTCCAGCTTTACACAAACTCCAAAGCAGTTCAACTCAAGGACATGTTGGAACAGCCTTTCTGAGAACAGGACCGACTCACTTCTGCTCCCTGATAAGGTGGGAGCACAAAAGGCAGAATGTGATGTGAAACGAGATAATTGCATAAATGGTGGATAGATAACCATTGTGTCTGTGTGTATTGGGGTAAGTAGTATATCATGCAGGGTGTTTAGCACAAACATTTCAGAATTCAAGAACCACGGGAAGGTTCTGGCATTTGATGGGAGTCAACCACGCAGAAGGCTGCTAGCCTCTGATTAAAGTCCCATTGGAGATGTATTACCACCTTGTCACCAAAAGGACATTACTGGGTAACGAACCCTCGTTATCGGACACTAAACATCATGGCTTCAATAATTTGACTTGATACAGGCAGTTTTATTTTAGATTACATGGGCTTCTATTAGAAGTGTACACCAACTGAGTTATCACCATACTACCCCTTAAGCAAACCCTGGGATTTACTGTCCTGATGTCTAGTCTGATGTTGCTACACCCTACCCCACAAGGCAGTGGAGGGGGCGGGGGGATGTCTCCACAGGTCCGGTAGGCAAGAGCCTCCCTGCCCAAAACCTGGCCCTTGGGTCTGTGGTTTTGAAGGGACGATCCTATCAGCACACCTAACAAGAAGGATCAAAATGCTACTTTAGAAACTGAGACATGTGATTAAGTGAATGGACACTTAGGCTTTAATGACTAACGCAGCTACTTGAGAAACCACAGCTTCCCGACACCTGGACCCATTTTTATCCATACTTTATTTTTCCCTATTCCCATCACATCTGTTGTTACCAAAACCTGTCAACCGGTTAGAGGGGCATAAGATCAATTTAGTGGGAAACTTAAAAACACCAAAACATCTGATTGCATCCTGTTACCCACAACTGTTCTTCTCTGAAACTTTCACTTATAAAAGAATATGCTGAGTCACAGAATAAAACATTGCTTTTAGGGCGTCCCTGGTGGCGCAGTGGTTGAGAGTCCGCCCTCCTATGCAGGGCACACGGGTTCGTGCGCCGGTCCGGGAAGATCCCACATGCCGCGGAGCGGCTAGGCTCGTGAGCCATGGCTGCTGAGCCTGCGCGTCCGGAGCCTGTGCTCCGCAATGGGAGAGGCCTGCGTACCGAAAAAAATAAAAAATAAAAAAAATTTTTAAAAAGAAATAAATAAAAAATAAAACATTGCTTTTACATGGGTCTCAATCTGAAATCCACAAATGCTAGTAAGTCAGTTTTAAAATTTTTTAATTTGTTTCAAAGTTAAACCCAAGACACAGTGGCTTCATAGGAAATCCACTGAGAAATGTTTTTCTAGGCTGAACACCTCCTTCCCTTTAGTCTCCCCCAACAGAGCATGCACATGTTAATTACTTTCATTTTATAATCACTGCTGTCCCACCACTATACCAAGATCACCTGAACTGTGTGTGTAGTATTCTGAATGTTCTCAGTTATACCCTAATTTCACTAACTGCAAAAGATTTTCTGGGATACCCTGTCACTTGAATTCTTTGGCTACTTTTGAAGATGAAGTCCAAAGAACTCTTAAATGATTCTCCTTTGGTGGGGGGAGGGTGGTATTTTATAGGCATTGGCAACTAGCACCTGGGGCTGTGCTGATCCCATCTGGCATCACTGGGAGACAAGCTATAAAACCAAAGAATCATCTGATGCAGCAGCCAACTAAGAGACTCAAAACCAAGGTTAAATTTAAAGAAAAAACTAATTTAGAGAAAAACTAGTAATCCTAGAGGAACTCATTCTAAGCAATCAATCATTACGCGCGCGTGCGTGCGTGCATGTGTGTGGAAGGCACTACCAGATTCAGTGCAGCCTGGTGAGTCCCAGATGACTCTCCTTTTCGGGCAGACTGTGATCTGAGGGAGCAGAATCTGGCAAGTGTCCAGTACTAGTAAAGAGCAGCCATGAAGTACTGGCGACATTTATATTCAACCCCCCTCTGGAGACAAACCTACAGGTCCCGGAATTCCCTGGCAGTCCAGTGGTTAGGACTCATCACTCTCACTGCCAAGGGCCAGGGTTCAATCCCTGGTTGAGGAACTAAGATCCCACAAGCTGTGCGGGCCTGGTGAGTCCCAGATGACTCTCCTTTTCGGGAGACTGTGATCTGAGGGAGCAGAATCTGGCAAGTGTCCAGTACTAGTAAAGAGCAGCCATGAAGTGCTGGCGACATTTATATTCAACCCCCCTCTGGAGACAAACCTACAGGTCCCGGAATTCCCTGGCAGTCCAGTGGTTAGGACTCATCACTCTCACTGCCAAGGGCCAGGGTTCAATCCCTGGTTGAGGAACTAAGATCCCACAAGCTGTGCGGCGCAGCTTAAAAAAAACAAAAACAGAAACAAACCTACAGGTTCACTTGGTCACTTGGGTCCCACAGAGCAGCCAAGTCCACTCAGAAGCAGACTATAACCCAGCAGGCAGACTTTCCCACTTGCTAACACGTCCTTTCACTTTGTTTTACTTCCAGCTATAAGCTGCTTGGACTGGCTTTCACGCTCTTTAAATCTCGCTCCAAATATAGCTTCCTTGGTGACTGAACAAATGTGACCTTACGTATAAAGAGCTGCACACACCTCCCAACTTCAACAGAAAAGAAAGGCAATCTGTGTCCAGTTCAACCCTGGCATTTAAATGGGAACAAAGCCCAGCTCCACTTTGCTACTCTCTTGCTCACATGCCAGCCATGCCATTCAGACAGAGCTGAGCTAACGCCAGGAGAGCTCCCTGGTGTTAACAAAGCACCTGGAAACCAAATCGCTCTGCTAGTGCCACTGTACCCCGTCTTTCCTGAATGTCAGGATACGGTGCAAGGGCAAGAGGTCAGATAGTCCTGAAGTGTTCTCACTGCCACAGCTGGCATACATCTGCCATTCCCGTCTGTTTCAAACAGCGCATTCATTTTCTTGAAATATGTAACAAGCACTCTTTCATTCCACAGTAAGAGTATAAACCAAATCTGGGCCACTTGCCCATTTCTGCCACCTCTTACAGCCTGTGCCCTCAGAGCCATTAATCAAGGGGCCTAAAGTGTGACAGGGCAGCCACACCACTGGTTTTCAAACTGCAGAGGGATGATGCATTAGGACTGGGGTCTTGGCAGGGTATGCACTTCGATCCCTTACAGAGCCTGAACTTCTTTTAAGAGCACAGGGCCAACCCCTTAAGCCTCAGAACAGATTGTTTTCCCTCAGTTGAGATTTTCAGACAGGGATAACTAACCATCATAGGCTTGTGGGGCTTCTTTGGGACATGTAAGATGGAAAGAGAAAGCTTACAAACAACAGGAGAAGAATCATCATTTCACTTGCTTCAGGCAAAGCAGTTCAAATCTGTCTCACTCACTGCAGACACCTAGCGAAGAAAACAAACCTATGTCAAAGTCTCCCTGCCACTCAGCACAACTCCAAGGCCGGGACAGGGGAAGCAAAAAGAACACTCCACCCAAGCCTGTTCCAAAGATCTTCTCTATTACACACACGAGAGAAATTCCGCCTCGGGTCCAGGGCAGCTGAAACGGCACTGCTGCTAGTTAGTGTCTTGTTCTGGAGCATCCTTTTCGGCCTCAAACTGAGGCTGAGACTGTACCTGGTGAGGAGAAATTGCAAAGGAAAACCTATTCAAGAAGATATACACAATCTCTCTCAGGTAGCTCACTTTTACATCAGGCATTAAAAAAACAAAGCAAACTTGGGAAACTGAGTCTCAGATATACAAATTCCACACAGAAAGGCCTTTCTCTGCCTTCAGACAGGGATAACTTCACATCATCATGGACTCAGCTCCCACCCCTCAGCCAGCCCGCAGCACTGTGCCTAGCTGTACCCAGCATCCCAGACCCGACACGCTGACAGTTCCTGTCCTTTTAAGGCCAGGGTCTCCCTTAGCACAAAGTGTCTAGCAGCCAAGTATGGTATATATATTCCAGCGTCTTTCTGGTGTCAGTAAAATGCCTGAGACAGTGCGGATTACTCCTTTCAGCCAGACCACTGAAGGCCAGCTGCACAAAGGGTACCTGACGCCAAGAGGAATCGACATCAAACAAGGTCATTTCTCCTTCACTCACCTCTGTGTGCAAAACAATGCTGCAGAGCAACCATGTGGCCTTCAGCGCTTCGAGACAGGGATTATAGATCTGCCCTGAGAGCTACTTAAAAACAGCCAGTACTATAATCTTGCTGTCATAAAAATCCCTGAGCTAAAAGTAGATCAGATCATCTAACTGTTCCTCTGTACCCGCTCTTAAACCAGAGCCATCTCATCATGGCCGGAGGTGGGGTCCAGAAACATGTATACTACTTCGAACCTCTGTAGGTGCACAGCCAGGTTTGAGAAGCACCATTCCTGTTTTTACAAACTGAAGAAATAAGGCTCTGGTGCAGTCACCTGGTAACAGGCTGAAGACTGGAGTCTAGATCTCTCAAGCTAGTCTAACACGGGATTTCAACCCACCGACGCTTTGGGTGGGTAGCTCTTTGTCGTGGGGGCTATCTTGTGCACTGCAGGGTACTTCGGGGCACCCACTGCGTCCCAGCGCACCCCGACCCCTAGTTGAGAATCACTGGCCTACCTCAGTAACTAGTTGTCCAACTATACCTCAATAAAGCTTAATAGTTTCTTTTGGAATAAGCTGTGGTAATTTTGTTACAATCTGGTTGACACACACCTCTTTACAACTGACAACATTAAATCAGTGACATTTTCTAAATTTAAAAAAATTAAAAAAGCTTAATAGTAATAATACGCCCCCGCAGCTCCCCAAATCAACTAGCTATATTTTTATGGTTCTTAAAAAAACAAAACAACAACAACAAAAAACCTAGCCATGTAACTATGGGTGCGTGAACTCACTGTCTCGGTTTACTTACTCAGTAGCAACTCAGGGAAAATATCTACCTCATGTAGGGTTGTAACAAACACTGTGAGGCTGCTTGGCAAGGGGTCTAGCAAAGAGTTCCATACCACTTCTCTTATCCGGCCACTAATAATCCTGGAAGACCCACACATCTCGGAATCTAACAGACCAATACTTAAAGGGATCATAACCTATGCAATGCTGTGAAAGAGCTAAAAATCTTACCATTTTTAGGAATTTCATCACGAAGGTCCTTACGCTCAATATCTTCGGATGATGGTTTTCATGTGACTTTTTCCCAAGTCCACAGCCAACATCTTTAATCTAAAAGAGAAATATGGATAACACACTTCATTCTAACAGAAACAAGCATAAGATATTGATTCTTAAGAATGGTGTTTAAAAAAGTTGAGCCTAAGCAAGTCAGAACTCCTCACAAAAGATGTCCCTTCAGACAGCGATAACTTTAAATCAACCTCAGCTCAACCAGTAACACACATTTCTAAATCCCAGCCAACCACACCTCATTTTCCAAGTCTTCCTTGGTGAACCCTGTATGCAGTGGCATCCACTTTGATTTCAGTGACACCTAGTGGCCCTGACTACACTGGCTCAGACCATCCTCGATTCTGGATCCTAGGCAGGACCCTAACCGGCCCTCTGTGTCAACCCGGATTCACAGGGCTGAACTTCAGAATTCAGAACAGAGTGTGAGGGGGCGGTACGTGGTAGGCCTTCACACCACCTCACCTCTGTCACTTCTGGTGCACACCCAGGTCTTGCGTGCATCCATTCTTACTCATTTAAGGGTTCCATTCGCTAGTTTTAAGCTTCAACGTGCACGTCGGCTTCTCACCGTCTCTGCAGATGCCAAACAAAGGCCTGTGGGAAACGAAAACATGAGCATGTTAAGGGTCGTTGTAAAACTACGGCCTACGGCTTTCCAAACAAAGTCTAGCATCCCACTGGTTACCATCTGTGGCGTTACATAAAAACTGACTGGGGGGGCCTTCCCTGGTAGCGCAGTGTGGTTGAGTCCGCCTGCCGATGCAGGGGACGCGGGTTCGTGCCCCGGTCCGGGGGGATCCCGCATGCCGCGGAGCGACTGGGCCCGTGAGCCGTGGCCGCTGAGCCTGCGCGTCCGGAGCCTGTGCTCCGCAACGGGAGAGGCCGCAACAGTGAGAGGCCCGCGTACCGCAAAAAAAAAAAAAAAAAAAAAGAAAACACTGGGGCCGTCCTCAAGGCACTCGAGGAGGAAGCGAAGTATTCAGCCGTTAACACCCCTGAAGTGAACTGAGAACCGTCCCTGTCAGCCTGCCCCGTGTAAAGACCTGGGGACCTGCAAGGCCGCTGGGGCTGCGAGCTCAGCGCATGGGTGTCTGCGAGGCCGGGGAGGGGGGCGCGAGGGTTGCGCAATACGGAAGGGCCGCTCTCCCCCAGGAGGGCCGCTCCGACGCCAAGGTGGGCTTGGGCTCTCCCCCCTCAGTAATGAAAACTCGCGCCCTTTGGAAAGCGTTTTCCCAGTTACCTCAGCTAATCCACCCAACCACCCTACCTGGGGAGAGACCAGGCTTAAGCGTCACCATTTCTCCTTCGAGGAGGGGGCGGCCAAGTGTCCTAGCGCCGTGTCAAGAAAGACCCCGTCTTCCCACCTCCGCAGCCTTACCGCCGCCAAAGGTCCGAGGTTGCTGGCCTAGCTCGGACCAGCCTGAGGCCGCCATGACTCCCAACCACGAGACCTGCCCCGAAGAGAGAGAGCAAGGCCGCGCCTGCGCGCAGGTCTTCGCGGCAGGAAGAGAGAGCAGGGCCGCGCCTGCGCGCAAGTCATCGCGGCAGTCTCGCCGGAACTCTCGCGCTGTTGAGAAAAGGCTGATGGGAAATGTAGTGCAAACAGCCGCCGCTGCGGGGCAGCCGTGTCCGCAGCGCGGCTCTGGACCCGGGATTAGATGGTGGCCGCCGCCAGGGACAGTAGAGAGCCCGGGGTGGGAGGCCTGCTCTGTATAGAACCACGGCCGTTAGAAAACGAAGATGGACTGTCGTCGCTTCGGCCACAAAGTCATTTATCTATTGAGTGAACAGGGTGTCCCTGGCCGAGACTGGGTGGGCGGTGGAGGTCGCAGAAAACCCGAGGGGACTTCACGAGAGGAACCGTCGAGGGAACTGAGGCCCTGCCGGATTTCGTTCTTAATTGCTCTGCTGATTTTATTTGGGGCGGGGCGAGTTCTTCTTGGGTGGTTGGCTGCGTTAGCGAAGAGGAGGGAGATTCCCGGGGAATTGTTCGACGTCCCGCTCAGTTGCTCTTAGTTGGGGCGAGAGCGGTGGGGCACGGGCGCGGCCGGTAGAGGGCGCCCGAGAGCGACGGGCTGGGCCGGGCTCTAAATTACCCTGAACCCGGGGGCTTATCCCCGCGCCGCAGGTCCCGCAGCCCCGCCGGGGTGTGGCTTTAATTCCGACAAGGAAAAATAATACAATTACGAAAAGAACTGAGAATAGTGTAATACCCTCTGCTACTCCTGAGTGTTGATTTTCAGGTAATCACCCCGGCTTCATTTTTGCAATAACATAAGGGCAAAACAACAACTAGAGTCAGAGTCAGAATTTACACCTATTTGGAAATTGGTTTAAACTTGCAAGACCACGAAGCCTTTTCTGCATTACCTTCTCCCCATGCTCATCAGCCCTTCAGCAATGACCTCAGTCACATTTAGTCTGGATTAAATTGTTCTGTATATGGTAATACAGTGTGGGTACTTATTTTCAAGTTACCACATTTGTTAATGTTTGCCTCCCTCAACTGGATGGTGAGCTCTTCAAGGCAGAAGTCTATTTTAATTTGTTTTTTCTTTTTAATTTCCTCACAGGCCTAGTTGGTATTCCACTGCCTCTGCTCACAGTAAGTACTCCACGAATATAATCATTAACTCAGCAATAGCTTCTATCGTGTGAAATTGGCCCTTACGTTTCCCTATCTTACCCTTGAAGACAGATTATTTTGTATAATACCGAAAGAAAGAATGGGGACTTCCCTAGTGGTGCAGTGGTAAAGAATCCGCCTGCCAGTGCAGGGGACACGGGTTCAAGCCCTGGTCCTGGAAGATCCCACATGCCGCAGAGCGAGTAAGCCCGTGCGCCACAGCTACTGAGCCCATGTGCCACAACTACTGAAGTCCGTGTGTCTAGAGCCCATGCTCCGCAACAAGAGAAGCCACCACAATGAGAAGCCGGCGCACCGCAACGAAGAGGAGCCCCTGCTCGCCGCAACTAGAGAAAGCCCGCGCGCAGCAATGAAGACCCAACGCGGCCAAAAATAAAATAAAGAAATTTGAAAAAAAAAAAAAAGAATGGGGTCTCTCTCTGCAAACTAAATTCCCTTCATCTCAGACTCTAAGTGCGGAATTTGCCAAAAGCTGCTTGTGTGTAGGCCGGTGATCTGCAGGCAAAACAATAGTGATAGCTAACGCTTCATAGCACTTACTGTGTGCCACTCACTCCTTGAGTACTTTACGGATATTAATTTGTTTAATCCTCACCACTGCGCAGTGCAGTGCATTATCACTACCCCCATTTTACAGATGAGGAAACAGAAGCATTGAGAGAGGATGTAACTTGCCGCAGTTCACACAGCTAGTAACTGGTGGTGTCAGGGTTTGATCCCAGCCTGTAGGGTCTGTGCTTTTACCACAAAGTTATACTGCACTGTGTGTATATATATATAAATGGATCTTATATATAAGGGTTTGGGGTTGGGGGGAGGGGAAGGAAGAGGGATTTTGTGTGTTGGCCTGGGTGGTTAGGGAGGAAACTGGCGGGGAGGATGGGCACCTGTTGCACTGTTTCGAGCCACTTTCTGGAAGCAAGAGTAGGGATGAGAGCCTGCAGGAGCTGATCAGTGAAAGGCAGAGGCTCTGGGCTCTGGCAGGTCTGTCTTGGGTCCCAGACTAGTTGCCACCGAGTGTGCAGTGAGGGCCATTTGTCACAGCTCGACAAGGGCCCCTGTGCCAGAGGCCACAGTGTAGCTTTCACACCTGACAGGGCACTTAGGGGAACGGCAGTAGGCTCACGGCGGATGGCAGTGTCACGGGCTGCTGGGCTGTGGCCAAGTGGCCAGAGCAAAATGCAATGAGAAGCCTTGTGTCTGAGCACATGTCAGGTGTCCTGCTTAGGCAATCCAGAAATAACTGGGAAAGGCTTCAAAGAATGCACCAGAATCCCTGAATGGGCAGGCGAGGGCTCAGAGCTGCTGAGACGGAAATGCTAACGCCAGTGTGACTTCATTTGCACTCGCTGCTGGTGAGGTCTAGGACGTTTGAGTTTTACATTATTCAAGGCCGGTGTAGACCTATATTTAATGGAAAGAGTCACACAGTCTAGTGATAAGTGACAGAAGTAGATCACAAGCTGAACAGGGCAAGAGTCCCCAGGGCCGTTCAAGGGACCCTGGCTCTGAGTGCAAAGGGGAAATCTGGTCAGCTGGCCTGCTGTGCTCAGGAGGTCAGCTCACTGAGTTCCAGTCACTGCTAGGATTTAAGACATGGTATCCGAAACCCACAAATAGAAAACAGAGTCTGTAAATATTGGGGTGAATTTTTTAACCTGAAAAGGAATCTTTCATTTTATTAGTAAAAACATGAGGAGGGTAGGTATATCCCAAGCAGCTGGCTGCTTAACTGGGAGCAGTTGCACCAGTGATACCCCGGGAAGTTCACCCGTGTGGCAGGCGCTCTTAGTCCTGCAGCTGTCCTTCCTCTGTCTTACAAACAGCAGAGCCACTGGCCAAGCCCCTGCCCTGCCCAAAGGAGTGCATCTTTTTTTTTTTTTCTCTTCCTCCTCTTTGCGGTACGCGGGCCTCTCACCGCTGTGGCCTCTCCCGTTGCGGAGCACAGGCTCTGGACGCGCAGGCCCAGTGGCC
Source organism: Physeter macrocephalus (assembly GCF_002837175.3). Taxonomy (NCBI): domain Eukaryota; kingdom Metazoa; phylum Chordata; class Mammalia; order Artiodactyla; family Physeteridae; genus Physeter; species Physeter macrocephalus. The sequence goes on from NW_021145348.1 coordinate 126,779, forward strand.
ATGGCTCACGGGCCCAGCCGCTCCGCGGCACGTGGGATCCTCCCGGACCGGGGCACGAACCCGCGTCCCCTGCATCAGCAGGCGGATTCTCAACCACTGCGCCACCAGGGAAGAAGCCCAGGAGTGCATCTTGATTAGTCGGCCATAGAAAGCTATTCCCTTTGCCAGGAATTGTTTCGGGAAAGGGTCTGCGGCACATTCTGCCAGGTTTGGGAACATTTTCTAGTTTTTAAAAACAGTAGCCTCTCTTCCGGCTTTGGGACATCGTGAGGTGATGCCTGAGACCACCAAAGCCATCTTGTATCCGTGAGGCCCGTTTCCCAGCAAGAGTGGAAGGTCTGCGGTGGCAGAGAGGAGAAAAGAGCATGAACCCTTGAAGATGCTTTTGAACTGCTGGAGAAACCAGTCCCAAAGCCCCCTGCCTTCAGACCTTTTGTTTGATTCAGAGACACATATTTTGACATGTTAGTATTTCTGAATGTGGGAGGCATCTTTTGAGCAATGGCATCTTGGGTTCAGTGAAATACAGAGTGTGAGATTTAAGAAAGAAACCTCCGTGTTGTTTAAGCCGTCTCAAGTTGGGTGTTCTGTTAGAACCAAAATCATCCTGGGCTTCCCTGGTGGCACAGAGGTTAAGAATCTGCCTGCCAGTGCAGGGGCCACGGGTTCGAGCCCTGGTTCGGGAAGATCCCACGTGCCGCGGAGCAACTAGGCCCGTGCTCCACAACTACCGAAGCCTGCGCGCCTAGAGCCCGTGCTCCGCAAGAGAAGCCACCGCAATGAGAAGCCCGCGCACCACAACAAAGAGTAGCCCCTGCTCGCTGCAACTAGAGAAAGCCCGCGAGCAGCAACACGGACCCAACTCAGCCAAAAAAAGAAAAAAAAAAAAAGAACCAAAATCATCCTGAATGATATGATCGACATTTTCCGAAATTTTTTTTTTAATGATTATTCTCAATGAGAAGCCCGCGCACCACAACAAAGAGTAGCCCCTGCTCGCTGCAACTAGAGAAAGCCCGCGAGCAGCAACAAGGACCCAACTCAGCCAAAAAAAGAAAAAAAAAAAAAGAACCAAAATCATCCTGAATGATATGATCGACATTTTCCGAAATTTTTTTTTTAATGATTATTCTCTGGAAGGATGGGTCGTGGCAAAATAAAAACGAACTGACACACTCAAATTACCATCCTGAAAAAAAATAACAGCTGGTGTAATAGTGTTGACTCGGTGCCAGGCACTGCTCTAAACACCTTTTTTAAAAAACCACTTTATTGAGATCTGAGTGACAAACAAAAAGCTGCCCATATTTAATGTATAAAACTTGAGGACTCTAAGCACCTTGAGTTTGCTATCTCGTTTGACTCTCACAACGGCCCTGTCGTTATCCTCCCATTTTGCAGCCAAAGTGCAGAAAGATGAAAGTCATTAGCAAGGAGGGGCACTGAGAACTCAATGTAGCCTCCAAACCTATGGTCTTAACTGCTGTGCTGGATTTCCTGGGAAAATACGCGGTGACAGTGGATCATGTTTTGTTAACTCTGGTGATTTTAGTGCATCCAGCTAGAGAGCCCATCATAAAAGCATAGAGGATGTTTTTCCCTTCAGTTTCTCAGGACTGTGAAAGAGGGCCACAAATCCTGTTCAGCAGAAGTCTGGGACCGTTGAACACAGCTTTAACTTCCTGGAGGAGAAGAAACAGACCTAATTATAGAGAATGGATGACCTTGGGTTGCGGTGGATTCTTTCCTGTGTTGACCAATAGCACACATTTCACTCGCCTGCTCGGAAGATCTGTTGCCTCTCATAAAATTATTACTTAATGGGTTTTTTAAAAAATAAGTGAATTTGAAGAATACGTAATATCCCATTGAGCTCGTCTGCTGTTTTCTGGACACATCTCTCCTTCCCAGAAACCCTGCCTTCTCACAACTGCTGCAGCACCTTTGCTCGTGCTGTTTGTTTCCTTTGCCTTGACATTTCCTTCCCTTCATCCTCCCCTCTGCGTAGCAAATCCCAACCCCTTATGAAATCTCACCTGACGTGCTCGAGCAGTCCCCTAGCTCTTTCCTCATCGTCCCCACAGCAGGCTGGTTTAGCACACGCTCTGCTGATTCGAGCTGAGTAACCCCAAGCAGATGACTTCACCTCTCTCTAAGGCTCCTTATCTGCAACAGGAGGAGGTGGAGGCTCTCCCAAACCCCACACGACGGTTTTAGGATCGTGCATGCAATGCATCTAGCACGGCCGGCCGGGCACGAGGGAAGCACTCAGTAAGCGGCACTCTTATTATGTGAACATACATACTTCTTTTAATACTCACTGTTTTATGATTATTTGTTTTCGTGTCTGGCTTTTCTGCTAGACAGTGAACAAGGCAAGAGTCAAGTCTTCGTTCTTGTCTTTTGCGGTTTTTTTTTTGAAACTCTTTAAGTCATCTTTTTTGAGGTGTAATTTACATACAATAAAATGCATCCATTTAAAATGTACAGTGCAGTAGTCCAATAAGGAATACACCTGTGCAGCCGCAACCCCATCACAATTTAGAACATTTTCATCGCCCAGAGACCCCCTTCACCCTCTTTCACAGTCAAGTCTCCATACAACCCTGGCCCCAGACAACCACTGATCTGCTTTCTGTCACCGTAGATTAGTTTTGCCTGTTCTAGAATTTCATATAAATGGAGTCATACAGTAGGTACTCTTTTGTGTCTGGCTTCTCTCAATTACCCGTGTTGTGGCTTACATCAGTAGTTCATTTCCTTTTTAATTACTGAATATTATTCCATTGTATGAATATACCACAACATTTTTATGCCCGTGCATGTTGGCGGACCTTTGGGCTGTTTCCAGTTTGGAACTATGATTAATAAAGCGGCAATGAACATTTCTGTACAAATCTTTTTGTGGGCATAAGTTTTCATTCCTCTTAGATAACTGCAGGGGAAACTGCCAAACGGCTTTCCCGAGTGTTTTGTGACACTTACGCTCCCCCAGCAACATATTACAGAGTTACACTTGCTCCGCACCCTTACCAACACCTGTTATGGTCAGTCTTTAAGCCATTCTGCTAGGTGTGTCATAACATCTCATTGTGGTTTTAAGGCGCATTTCCCTGTTGGCTATGACGCTGAGCATCTTTCTGTGTGTTTGTTGGCCCTATGTATACCTTTTTGTGAAGTGTCTGTTAAAACCCTCCCGTTTTGTATTGGCCTATCTTCTTACTGAGTTGTGAAAGTTCTTTATATATTCTGGATACAGGTCCTTTCTCAGATACTTGCTTGGGAGGTATTATCTCCCGGTCTTTCCAGTTTTGATCAAGTCCAGTTTAATCCATTTTGCTTTTATGGTTAGTGCTTTCTGTATTCTATTGAAAGGATTTTCCTTTCTCCACTGAATCGCCTTTGTCCTGTCTTTGGATCTCATTGATCTGTGTGTATGTCCTTTGGAAAGCCCCCCACCCAGCACCGTCTTGAACTCTCATCATGTCTCCTCAACCTAGTGAGACCACCGTGCTCTGCGTGGTCTGCCCTCCCCACGCCGCAGGCAGAGAACTGTCTGAAGCAGACGCTGAGGCGGTCGTGAGGTCACCGGCCTGTGTGCTGCTCGTTGTCAAGTGTCTGTTTCCTTTATTTTGCTCAGTTTTCTGGTTGTTTGTGGCAGGAAGTCTTAATTCATTTCTGCATCCACAGTGCCTGGCACACAGCCACTCCACGAATGTCTGTTGAGTGAGCGAGTCCTTGGTAGCACTTCCAGACACAGTCCACCAGAGTCTCTTTTGATTGGGAGAAGCTGTGGAGCCCCCAGAGGTCATCTGGTCCATCCCCTTCATCTCAGTAGACAGTTCTTTTCCTGAGGATGGTCATTAGTCCTTTACGTCCCCAGCGCCAGCCCACCTGGGTTCAACACATGCTTATTAAATGGGGAGATTGAGGTCCAGAGAAGGAAAGGTCAAGTGACCAGGCAGTGGCTGGGCTGGCAGAACTGGACCTCCCAGGCCAGGATCTTGGTCTTGTGCTAACTAGCAGGGCAGGCACTGTCTCTTACCACTGTCTCATTCCCAACACCTCACACGGGATTTGTACATTGTAGGCTCCCAATACGTGCTTGTTAGATAGGAGCCAGTGAATAAATTGAATAGTTTCCTTTAATACTTAGTTTAGCTGGCTTCTGCGTGTGATGTTAAGTGGGCGTGTGTGTGTTCACAGGAGGATAGGACTGGCCGTTCCTACCCAGGCTCATAGGTCATGGGCATCAGTTAACTTTCTTTTAATTTTCCTCTCCACCCTCTAGGCTTAGGCCCCACTAGGGGGCATGTGCATTCCACAGAGAGGGTCTGCAGTTCTTAAGTGCCAGGACTTGTTTCCAGTTCGTCCGTGGGTCCCTCTTGAAGCTACCTCCTTGGTCCGCGAGCCCTGCGCCCTCCCCCTGCAAAAACAAACAGCTCCCCGTCCTCTAGCTCCGCCTCCAGCTGGGCCGCTGGCTGCCGCGTCTCCCTCCCAGGGGCTCTGCCCTGGTTGAAGGAGATAGCAGAATGGCAGTGGCAGTGGCTCTCAGTGCTGGCCTCGCCGTCTGTCACCCCTGCCGGTGGCCACTGCTTCCTCCCTGAAAGGGATGACAGATCCTGGAAGGGCCACTCTCCTCCTTCCCCTCAGCTGGTAGGCAAGGACTGGCCTTTCGGGACCCAGAATCTGGTCTACCCTTGAACCCCAGGTTCCTGAAGAGAGAGCATGTGAATCAGCCTGGCAAACCCCGCCCGGCCCACCTGCAAAGGCACTGCCGGCTTGAGGCCGCAGCTCTCATTCCTTGTGCCCGGAGGACGGTCACACCGGGCTTTCCTCACAGCCCCCGCTCTAGACTCAGTTCCTTCCTCCCCCGACAGCCTCACAAGCTTTGGCATCAACGTTGCCCAGGCCCAGGTCCTGGCTTTGCCACCAGCTGCGAGTGACCCTGAGTGAGTTCTGTGAACCTCACTTTCCTTATTGGGTAAATGAGGTTAACAGAAGTTCCTGCCTCATAAGTGAGACAATGCTTATGAATAAAGCTCTTGGTACGGCGCCTAGCACGGAATAAGTGTCTGAGACCTATTAGCCAGTATTAATAATATTAGTAGTATCATCATCATTATATTCAAGTAAACCTTAACGTGAGCCACTTGGCTACTCTCCTTCTTTTGAGGCTCACAGAGAAGCATTACTGCCTCTATCTCAAGGTCTTGGGCTTCTTCCTAACAGTGAGGCCCCTGCAGAGGCGGCCTGGGAGCCTGGGGGAACCAGTTGGGTCCCCTGCTGTTGTGCTGTGCCATTGTGCTGGCCTCCGATAGGCGCCGTGCCCCCCTAGTCTAGGACCGGGGCCTGTGCTCTCTGCCCCTGCCCAGGACTATCCTGCCTGTAGACGCACGGTCACACGTTTGGGATGGGCGGGTACTCTCCCCGGTTGCATCTGCACCCTAGGGTGATGCCAGGCAGCTGTGGCGGCTGCTTCCCTTGCTCCCCCGCCCCACCCCCGGTACCTCATTAGCTCTCTGGTCGTGTCCCAATCTCCAGGAGAGACTGGCAGCGGCCCTGAGCTGCAGCCACAGAAGTAGCAGACAGCACCTCCCCGCTCGTTCCCGGCTGCTGCCCTGGGCCACCCTGCGGCTCCGAGAAGCCTTTTCCCCGTCACTCAGGCTCCCATCAGTAGGGAGATTAGCATTCAGACGGAGGATGGAAAAGAATCAGGGCAACCACCTCCTGTCTTCTCTGGGAGCTGAGATTCATTCGGAGAAGCAGAGCCCGTTGCGGGGAAGGTATCCAGGCCAGGACCCTCCCACTGGAGGTTGGGACAGGGTTCTAGATACCCAGAGGCAACAGCGGTGCACTCTGGTACCATCTCACTGGGTGCTGGGTCTTATTAGGTGGCCCCCACCCAGCAGTTCCACCCTCTGCTGTCCTCTCATTGGTTTCAGAGTTGCCCGTTGCCCAGCTGGTGTGTATGTGGAAAGACAGGCCAGGGAGGGCTGTGGGGAGTGGGTGAGGGACTCTAGCTGTTCTGAACCTACTAATGGTTCTGAAATGACTAACTGTTCAGTAATTGATAGTTTACGAACACAATCACACTAGCTTACATATATTGAACACTCACTAAACACGGTAAGCCCCTGACACGCATTATCTAATGTAACGCTACGATGATCCTGTGAGAAGGTTTACTGTTATCTCCGTCTTATAGATGAGGAAACTGAGGCACAGAGACGTTCAGTAACCTACCCAAGGCCACAGAGGTAGGAAGTGGTGGTGGCGTCAAGATTTCAACATGGTGCTCTGACTCCGGGCTCCTCCCTCTTAGATCCTTTATCGTTATTTCATAACAGCCCACACCCCGGACCAGGAGTGACCCAGCTCTGTCTCTCGAGTTGCCCTTAACCCCCCCTCCTGTTATGGTCACTCTACCAAAGCCCCTGAACTTTCCTGCTCCCATCTCCAAGCAGCGGCTCTTTCCAAGGAAATGGGAGGGGAGAAGGACCCAGCCTCTTGGGAACATTGGGTCCACCCCCGGCATGGGCTCCCTACCAGCTGCTGTGACAGGAGATGGTGGGCCGAGAAAGGGGCGCCTCGGTCCCGGGCAGCCTCCCGTAGAGGCTCTCTAGGCCGAGGGTGGTAACTCTCTGCAGCAGGAGCTGCCAATGTGCAGACTGTGCAGAGAGCCCAGGGGTGGGAGAGCCCTGAGAAGAAGAGGCGAGCGTGGGCCGGCTGTGTGGGGAAGGTGTAAACACAACCTGCTCCCACCGAAGCCAGCCTGCTCCCTGGGGGAGAGAGCCCCTCCCGCCCAGCCCACATGGCACCCTGGCTGCCAGGGCCTGGGCAGCCTCCAAGCCCAGGCAGACACATCCCCCCACCTCCAGCAGCCCCTTCCTCTTGCTTTCCCTCCCTCCATCTGGAACCAGTCCCCAGAGGAGCCTTCATCTCCTGAGCAGGCTCTTAGAACAGGGCTGCAAGGGGGTGTCACTTTGTGGATGTGCGTCTGGGCCCTGAGCCAGCCCCGGTGCCGCTAGGCGACCTTGGTCTGACAATTCCTTAGCCCGGTGGAAGGAGACAGGCAACTTGGAAATGGCAGAGAGCGGAGGCAGGGATGAAGTGACAGGAGTATGGCAAATAGGTTAGAGAGTGGATGCATAGATAGGATCAGGGAATACAGACTGGGTCCCAGGAACAGTGCCCTCTGGCCCTCAGCCTGAGAGTCCTGTCACCAGGAAGGCCGATGCCTCCCAGGAGAAAGACAGGCTGACGGGAGCTGAGACAGGTGGTCACGAACTCCTGGCCCGCGTCAGGTGGGCGGCTCCTTCCCTTGGTGAGACCCCTCCCCTGCCTCCACCCCGCCCTACTTTTTGAGGCTCCCACAGAACCGCCAGGCTCCCTGCAGCAGCCCCTCCCCAGCAGGCTGCCCCTCCTCCTCCCCAGCACTTCAGAGTGGGTTCCCGGTGTGTCGAGCCGGCTGCCTCTCACCCTCTCCTGCTGTCTAGAGAACTCCTCCGGCTCCTCTTTCCTGAAAGTCAGGGGCGGGCCCAGCCAGGCAGAGACCTCGTTGCTAGATGGGCAATGGGGGCTGGATGGGGAGGAGAGGTGCACGTGGGGGGAGTCTGGGCGGGCGCTTTGGAAGACGAATGGCTGCAAGGCAGTTGGCAGGGTCTGCGCCCGGGGCGCGGGGAGCAGAATCGTCGGAAATCTGCTTTTATCTCTGCTCAGGATCAGGCAGGATGGTAAAGAGAGAAATGACGGAGCAGCTGGGGGCAAAGGAGGCCGCCGCCGTTACTGAGCAGTCAGCAGATTGACAGAAGCAAGTGTCATGCTTTTTCCCTTCGCGCACGCTACGGCCCATTTGGGACACGGGCACGCGTGCACACTCACACGCACAGAAGACACACTCCGAGGGCAAGCTGTGAGTTGCTTCCATCCAGCTGCAGGCAGACATGTCACAGATCCAGACGGCATTTCCTATCGATCATTTCGGCGGAGCAGCCAGTGACAGGGTGACCTCTGGGGACCAGGGAGAGGCAAATGTCATAGGAAGTGAGTGCCACCATCGCAAAGTGACACCACACAGCCCTGGACAAGCCGAGCTGCCGAAGATGGGCGGCCAGGCCAGTAAAACCGCTCCTTCCACTGAGCAGCTGCAGACTTCCAGGTGGCTTCAGGGAGGCCTGCGCCGTGGGTGTGAAGAGCATGAGCTCCGCAACCTGCATACGCGCCCGGGGTGCTCCACTTCCTAGCTGGGTGACGCTGGGCAAATTCGCAAAGCTCTCTGTGAGCTTCCTCATTTCTAAACCGTGGACGATAACGTGACCAGCCTCCGCGGGCTGTTGTGAGGGTTCAGCGGAGGGTGAGAGGGGAGCCCTTCCTTTGTGAATGTGAACCATCGCTGTGCCTCAGTTCTGGAGTCTCCCCGGGCGGTGGGCGTTGCCCCTGAGTTAAACGGGGGAACCCCACTGAGTCCCTCTCCCTGGGCCTCCTCAGAGGAAGGGAGCCCGTCCCAGAGCTTGAGCATCTCTGCCCCTCCCTCCTGCCCGGCCAGGCCCAGCTTCAGAAGCCCCACAGCCAGGGCCTTGGGGGAAGCGCAGACTGGTGGGTCCGTCCGGGGGCCGAAAAGGGGAGTCTACCTTCTCAACAGCTGCTTTCCCCAGTCTCCCTCCTGCAGCTCCTTCCACCACGGCGTCCTTCGGGGGTGGGGGGCACACCAGGACGTGAGCTGAAAGAGAAAACCAAGCTGGGTCGGCTCTCTCTCCCACCCCAGAGCAGGGCCTTGTATTTCAGAGTGGACATCCCAGAGCACTGCCTCTCCCCGAGAAGTCCTCTAGACAGCCCTCAGGCCCCCAGCAGGACCACCATCCTCAGGGCCAGAAAATGCTCTTGAGATCACACATAGTTCTCTTAAAACTAACCCTTGCCCTGCGGCCTGGAACATAACAGGCTCAAGGTCGGAGCCGACGGAAGGAGTCCACCCTCCTACCCTTAACTTCCATCGTGACCACAGAGCTGAAGACAGCCTGCTCTGCTCCCACGTGGCCAGGCCTTGCGTACTCTGTATTCTTCCTGTCTTGTCCCCAGCCCTGCCCTCTCTCCTCCAGGCTGCAGACCCTGCCCTACCTGCCAGCTGATCCCAGGCCCTGGGGCTGAGCTCCTCCTGAAGAGGCGAGGGCTTACTTCAGCGGTTCTTTCTCCCTAAACAGAAAAGAACACGGAGTCAGAAGACTGGAGGATGACCCTCCCCCGTTTCCAGCCTTCCCCTTCCTCCTGCCCCCAAGCCTAGCGATTCACCCCACTATTGAGGAACAGGAGCACCCCAGAAACCAACTGGAATTTATGACTGTGGAACTGGAGAGCAGAACTTTCGCGTCTACCGCCCCGCTGGGCCAGCCCTCCGTGGAGCCACCTTCAGCAGGAGGGGTTAGTGGGTAGGCCAATTCTTCCAGTTAGCTGGGTCCCAAGGAGTTAATAGGCACCTGCTTCCTTCTTGGCAAGGCCACAGCAGACCAGGCCCGGCCAGATGGTCTCAGATTTGGCCTTTTCTCTCCTGACAGGAGGTCCAGGGGCATTTCAGTCGAGGAGATGGACTGTCTGAAGTCAGGGGCCTGTCAGTCCCACATCAGCCACAAATTGGGTGGACGACGTTGAGGAAGTTGTTTACGTCTCCCTGTCCCTCAGCTTCCTGCACCATTAACAGGAGCTAGAAACACTTGACCTGCCAAACCTTTGGGGCCATGGAGACTTCTGAGTGAGTTAATGTATGAGAAACTCCTGGGGAAGAATAAAGTACTGATCATATAACAGCAAGAGTAGAGCTGGCGTTAATTGAGCAATTACTCTGTGCTGAGTGCTTTACAACGGTTATCTCATTTAAACCTCACAGAAACCTCACGACCAGCCTGTTATTAACCCCAGTTTACATATGAATAAAAAGATGACATAATTTGCCCACAGCCTCTCAGTAAGAGCGCAGGTAGGATTTAAACTCAGGCTGCCCCGCTCCAGACCCAAACTCAACAGTGAGGACCGGTCAGCATTTGAGGGCCCGGTGATCGTCACTGTATACGTGTCGGCCCATTTCACCGGTAGTCGTAATTAGGCACCATTGTGACCCTCTCAGCTAGCCCAGCTATCGAGGAAGGGCGTCACAGAAATGACTCTGCTTCCTGCACAGGCCCTGGGCTTCCCAGGGGGCATTCTGACATTCCAAACCTGGGGGAACCCAAGGACTGAGAAGTCAGAGCAGAGACACAGAGAAAGACCCAAGTTCTCGGCTTGCCAGCCTCGACGTATTTACGGGGCACGCTGCAGGCACATGGCCCACACCCTGGAAGAGACGTGGGGTGCACAGGTGAGCACGCATGCTCACTGTCTCAGCCATCTGAGTCTCCTTTCAGGGGAGTGAGAGAAGCAGTGCGGGGGGCTAAAGATGCTTCCACAGCAGAGAATATCACTCTTCAGACAGGTCCCCCACACTAGATGGGCCCAAAGGCACAAATGAACATTTCCAACAGTGTGTTCTTCAGAAATATTTGTTGATTTTTCAGTGTTTTCTTGGGCATAGAGCCCCTATCATCAAAGGACACTAGTCAGCGGGGAAGGAAAAGTCCAGAAGTTTCCCAATCTTCACCCCTGGTAAAGGCCACATGGCTCCAGAATAGGGAAGAGTTAACTTTCTGGCCACTGGAGACAGTGTCCTGCCCGCAGGGACTGCCCAGCCAATGGCACTCAGTGCTGATGATGTCATGCTCCTCCTGCGCCTTCTATTGGGGACTGGACAGCGAATCCTGCCCGAGGTTCAGGCAGCTCCGCTGCCGGGGCCGCGCAGAGGGGGCGGTGCAGCGGGAGAGGGAGGGGGAGGGGAAGGCAACCAAAGCAACGCGGAGCTGCTTCTGCCTCATCCCTCTCTCCACTCCCCCTGCACCTTCCAACAGAAGGGACCCTGGGGACCACCCCGCACTAGGACAAGCAAGGCAGAGAAGTTCTGGTCCAGAGGAGAGGCTGGGAGTCCCATTCCCAACTGGAGAAAACAGACATTCGGCCTGCCCACTAGGCATACAGCGAACAGGGTAACTGGGGTGAGGGGCCAGCGTGGAGCATGCACGCACACACACACATACCCACGTGCACCCCCGGGGCCTGGGCAGGGACAGCGGCAGCCTCCTTAGCGACACCCTTCCTCCTCCACCCTAGACCCTTCTGCCTTACCTGCCTGAGGACTGGAGGTCTGTTTCCAAGCTGCTGCCCACAACTGCCCCCTCTCCTCCACTGGGCTCTCTGTGGGAGGGAAAAGAGGCAGGCAGAGCTGTGGGCAGGCCCAGACCCCAGGCCCTGCTCCTGCTTCTCGGCCAGACCTAAGCCACATCGGGCTCTGGAACCGGAGGCTGTGGCCAGCGTCTTTGAAGGGCTCCAGGTTCCCCCTACTTCGAGGGGGAACCTCTCAGGGCTCCCTTGCAAGTCCCTCCCAGCCTCCCTGGAGCCCAGGCAGCCCCCGCCCGCCTTCAGCTTGGCTGTAACCCAGCGCAGTAGTTTCTCCCCCACCCCGGCCCGTGGCCCAGTCAGCTTCTCACGGTTGGACCCTGTTGGCGAATCGGCGGCGCCAGAGCATGGCCAAGGTGCTGAGCAGGAAGAGGGTAGTGCACATGGCTCAGCTGCCCCATCCCCTCCAGACCGGGTCCGCAGGAGACGGCCAAGATGGCCCCCGTCAGCTCTCCCAAGCCCTGCGGTCCTTCCTGAGGCTCCTGCGGGCGATGGATTAGGAGGCTCAAGCTGATTAGTGGGGTCAGCAGACCCGACCTTGTGAAGACTGATTAACCTCACTGGACCCAGGTTGTCCCCCGAGTGGCAGGGTAAATCGACCTCAGTCTGCTCTGGATGTAGGTATAAGTAAGCCCTGGGCCTGACCCTCGAGGGGCTTAGAGTCTAGACAAACGCACCGGCAAGTTAAACAAATGACCACCACAGAGAGACTTAGGCTATTAAAGGTGCCTACAGGGCTTCCCTGGTGGCGCAGCGGTTGAGAGTCCGCCTGCCGATGCAGGGGACGCGGGTTCGTGCCCCGGTCCGGGAAGATCCCACGTGCCGCGGAGCGGCTGGGCCCGTGAGCCGTGGCCGCTGAGCCTGCGCGTCCGGAGCCTGTGCTCCGCAACGGGAGAGGCCACAACAGTGAGAGGCCCGCGTACCGCAAAAAAAAAAAAAAAAAAAAAAAAAAAGGTGCCTACAGAGCACTGTGGGAGTTGCAAGCATCAGGGGAATCTTCAGAGAGGAGCTGGGCTCATCTGTATTTGCAGGAGCTCAAGGAAGGGTGGGCCCACAGACAGAAGACTCCTCCAGGGCTGCAGACGTGAAAGCACAGGGCAGGTTCTGGCAACTGGAAGTTGAGTATTGGAAGTTGAGTTTTGGTGGAGTCATGATTTCACAGGGGGGGCATCCGGAGGGGAGGAGGAGAGGGGAAGAATATAGATGAGAAGCCAGAAAGACAAGGGAGGCCAGGGAGTGAAGGGCGGGCTCAGCGGTTCACTTCTAACCTCTGGACAGCCATTTCCAAATGTTTCTGATTACACACCTTCCTCAGTAAAAGGCAGACTCTAAGTGGGCACTCAGGAAAAGGGATATATGCATCCACTCATAAATTATGTACTATATTACTGTGCAAATACAGTCCCGCACCAGAGACATACATAAAACTTGTAAAGGGTGAGGTGAAAGTGAATAGAATCAAGATTTCTCCTACTTTCTGTCCACATCCCAGGGGAACCTCTTGGGTTTCGATGGCCACTGCACTGGCTCTTGGGAAGCTATCAGAGGCGGCCCAGGCCAAAAGAGAGAACACGGGTCTGAGAGTGGCGTAAGAAACTAAGCCCACACACTCTCCTCCATCCCTCTCCAGGACCCCCAGAAGAGGGCATTAGTTTCCCTCCCTCAACTGAGACCTGAGCGGCAAGAGGCCTCCCGCCCAGGATTCCAGTAACTACCTGAACCCTGGGCTCCAGCAAGGCCCGGAGCTAGGGCTGTGCCAGGGCCCTCTGCTTTGAAATAGAATTTTTAAAAATAAACACGTAAACCAAAGCTGAAGAGGAGAGCCGCCACCTCTTGCCATACTTGAGCAGTGGACACAGACTTGGGAAGGGCAGTGTCACCAGGGAGTCTTAGGAAGAACTGGACACACCCCACAAGAGCTGTCACATGTGTCACATGTTTCAGATGCTTGCAGCCCGGGTCTGGCCTCAGGCTTCAACTGGGAGTCAGAGATGGGACCCCCTCCGTATCAGAATCGAGCAGCTGCTTGCAGGGTGGGGACCAGGTGGCTCTCAGAGGCACAGTCCCCACCTCTGGTCCAATCCCCTTCCCTGAGAAGGCCACCAGGACAAGAATTTGTCTCCTCCACCCACAGAACCGCTCCCTAATCCAGGTCCTAGCGGCTGAGATGTCTCCAGCGCCCTGGGCCTCCCCGCACAGCACAAGACTTCCCGACAACCCCACCGATCCACCCACCGCAGGTCCGCTCTGCCCGGCCCAGCGGCCTCTCTTTCGGACTTTGCTCCCGCAGGGCCAGAATTAGGAGCGGCGCCAGGTTTGGGCCTGCCTGTGTCATCAGTAAGCCACCCAGGGACTTCTTTCTGACGCCACGTGCGTGCCCCGAGGGGGAGGAGGGCTGGCGGGAAGGAAAGGCGGGCCGCAGGCCTCTGGCTCTCAAGTTCGACAGCGCCCCCCATCCCCGCATTGGTGTTTTCCTGTAAGGTGCTGGCGTAGGGAGATGACCCCAGTCCTAAACCCTCCAGAGTCTGGGGTCCGGAGCTCTGGGGGTGGCGCCGCGGCCTCCCGGCTGGCTCGGGAGAAGCCGAGCCAGCCGGGAGCGAGCGGGAACTCAGCTTGGACCGCGGCGCCGCTGGAGGGGCTCGCGTCCGCCCCCTCGGGCTGGCGGCCACGCCGCAAATGCCTGGGAGTGTTCGACTTAGTCAGTTCCCCGCCGCGGGAAGGGGGCACACACGCACACGCCCCGGCCTAGCCTGCCGCGTGAGCCGGGACCCGGTGCC